>NC_056725.1:1264405418-1264520418 GCF_019279795.1 Protopterus annectens | reverse complement strand
TGTACTAAGTTTGTGACAGCCATTTCTTGGAATATTCCCCTTTTCTCTGAGGTATAGCAATGTAGGAGTTGGTACATATAAGTTGGGAGAATGTCGGAGCTTGGCCCTATATCAAAAGTGCAGAGGGTTTTCTCAATTGCAAAACACTATATGAGAAGGGTGACATTCAATATTTGCTATTCTCCTGCATTTTTGGTCTTTTTTTTTCTGTGTCAGCACTCAATGATACTAGTGCCCACATTTCAGCAGCTAGCTATACTCCATTGTAATGGCATGGATTTTCTGTTTGTACACACTTTACAAAAATATTCTGATGGACTGACTTATCTAAGTTGTTTGTACACACTAACACACACACACACACACACACACACACACACACACACACACACGCGCGCGCGCACACACACACACACACACACACACACACACGCGCACACACACACACACACACACACACACACACACACACACACACACACACACACACACACACACACACACGAGCATGACAGATTCACATGCTGCCCTGGGATTGATTAACAATTGCGCTTGCTTCATGTGACACCTACTTGAATGCAGCAAATTAGCAGGATGAGCAGCAGCGCTCATTGAACATACTTGCTGCTCATTGCATTGACATGATCCCAAGCACTGTTGCTGGCCATTAAACAGTGGTGGGAGCTTGAGCACACAATGTAAATACACATACTTGCCTGTAGGCAAATGTATTATGTGAGAACACATGCACAGCTTATATAAAGTACAGGCAAGTGACTTGCCTGCACTTTAAGCCTGTACTGTACTGCACTGTACTGTAAGCCTGTACTGTAAGCATGTCGATACAGGGGACATCCAATATGGATAATTTACACAGAATACAATGTGAACATTGCAGGGGTAATTATGAGAAGAGGATAAATGGAAAAAATGTACTCATTTAATGTATTCAGGTGTGATGATGCCAGAAAGAAATATTTTTCAGTAGGAAGATGTGTACCCATATACATAACTTAAAAATAGATATGACAACAATGCATGTGAGAGAATACAATGCAACATTGTAAGAAAGGGGATTAAATGTGATATTAATATTGATAACACGCCGAGTTGAGATAAAGATTAACAAGGACAGTGGATACATTTTCAGCCTTTCACATGCAGTGCAGTTATTGAATATGACTTGTATATGAGATAACTGACTATATTGCTGTATCTTCCATCCTGTATAAACAAGGCATGAGCCATACAGCAGCTGTGTCATGCACAGCTAAAAGGGACATGTTTTAACATTTGTCATTGGACAACCCTAGATGGGGCTATATTACAGACACATGTTTTAGACAAGCAAATGTTTTATATAAGTGTGCTATAAACAATAATATAATAATAATCAAAATACACAGATGACCAATGGCAGCACAGATATGGTGACATTGCACTACTTCAAGGTCAATATTTATAACTAGAGCTCATGTAATACAAGATTATACTGGGCATGCTCAGAACACATTACAGCTAGCACTGCCATAACAGCATGTAAACAACACAAACACATATATTGTTTGCATTAATATTAAATAAATAAATAAATAAAAGCTGAGAAAAATAACTTCATAAAGTATTGTCTGTCTAATGTCATTATTTTCATAAAATGTTACCCTTGGCTGGAACTGAACAGCAAACTATGTAAGCCCACCAACTACAATCGTGCATGAATCACATGAGTCACAATGAAAGTCTTAACAAAGCTGTGAAACTCTACCTATGCGAAATCCTTACATCATATGATTTTGTTGCAATTTGTATGACATAAAAGGGCTGGGAGAGGTTTCTGCCACTGTAATTGTACACATGAGTATACCTGTAAATGAAATTCATGCATAACAGCAGTAGGACATACATATCTTACAGTCAGCCGATGTGAGTTTTGGACAACTATGTGATGTCAGAAGCTACATGATACTGGAAAGAATGAATGCACCATGGTGCCACAGATGCTACAAGAGTGTGAGATATGTTTGTCTTCAAAGCCATGGCATAATTTTCTTGCTGCAAGGGAGATGTGTGCTTGTCATTTCCTTAAAATAATGTTACTGTATGTGCATTTGTTACACAGTATTACCTGCTGCAAGGTATACCCAGACACACAAGATGTATAATACAGTCAGTGTGATGAGAGAATGGCAATCAGGCACAATGTGCAGATAATCATGGATTCAAACACATGCCTTACTAAGGCACAAGCATAGAGAACATAATCTCATGTCCTCACTCTACAGGAAAAGCCATGGTAGTTCTCATGGGAAAGATAAATGCCATGCTATGATATCATCATTATTAAAAAAAGCATTTCTTTAAGAAAAATGGGCAGAAATCATTGCAATAAGAATCTCCAACCATATCTGTACAGAGCAGATAGCTGGCTAACAACATTGTTACCTCCCTGAACATTTACAGAGATAGTGACACACGTGAGTTGAAGGAGTAATGGCTGGATCTGTACAGCCTACCTAAGACCACAAGGTACAGAAAACTGCCTGAATTGTACACAACACACGAGATGTTATTTTACAACTGTGATAATGTACATTTGAATGGATGACATCACCATTCTTTCATACATTGATGTTCTTCTAAAATTGTAAGAAGGCAGTTGAAGTGCATAATGACAGACAAATACCCACAGACAGCAGCCCATCACTGCTGGATTCAAACCTCCTCTCTCTGTACTTATGCAGTCTATACAGCACAGTATCAACAGCCAGCTCCACAGGGTAACTTACAGAGACACTTTGATGTGGTTCTTTTTTGAAGGCATGATATAAGCATTGTTTTTCCAAAAATGTTTATTGCTTGGGGTAATACAGATTTATAGGGTAATCCTCTGCAAAGCAAAATACATCAACTAAGCGGCATTTTACATAAAGGGTGTTGTCACATACACAATTGTACATGACAGTACACACACTCTGACATTATTTACCCAGTGTTAGATTTGAGCCCCATATCTATCTAATTACACCATCTCTAAAAAACAAAGTTAGCCATGAGTACCACAGGAGAACTCTAAGTTATAAGGGAATAGTGTGCAGTTCTGACATACTGACCTCATCAGTGTGATGGAAAGAAGACTTTTGTTGTAAAAGTGGCATAAGTGGTTGGGTGAATCCTCTCCCATGTTAAAGTATTCTGCTGAGTGGAAGCTGATACAGTATGACTTTTCAGGAAGCTAGCTATAAATGACATTGAAGCCACACACACACACACACACACACACACACACACACACACACACACACACACACACACACACACACACACACACACACACACGCACACACAAGTTCATCACTCTGAGATTTGAACCTCGTACATTTCTATTTACAGAAGCAGAAGAACACAGTACTAGCCACATCTACCACAGAACAAGTCTGAGTCTTAATGGGAGAAAGTCAATTTTTGTCACAATGACCTCATGACTCTGTTGCAGATAAGAAGTTTGTGTTAAAAGTGGGATAAACTGCAGGGAAGTAGTTTGTATTAAAAATTAACTGCAGAGACAGTTGTGTCCAAAGTTAATGCTTTTTTCCTGAGTGGAAGTGAATAAAGCACATCTGTTGTTGAAGGTTTATTTCTATGACACTAGAAACACACAGACATCTAGGTGTACCACTGACAGATTTGAACCACCTACCTAATCAGTTACACAAGGTAGGGAACACAGTATTAGCCTCAAGCACCACAGGAGATGCATGATTTCTGTGGGGACAGAGTGCACTTTTGATAGGCCGACCTCATCACTGTGTTACAGAGATGATGTTTGTGGTAAAACTGAGATAAGGGAATGGTGGAATACTCACCCCAGTTAAATTTTTCCCCTGACTGGATTTTTGTTCAGTATGTCTGTTTAGGAAGCTACGTGCAACTGACATTGCAGCCACACATAGAATGCCCCAGCAGTGGGGATGGAACCTCCTAGCTATCTAGTTATGCAAGTTATATAAAATAATATTAGTATGAAGTGCTACAGGAAAAGTCTGACTCTTAAGAGAAGAGAGTGCACTTTTGGCACAATTACATCATCAGTGTGTTGTAGAAAAAATGTTTGTGTTAAAAATTGGATAATGTATAGAGGAAACTACATGTAAAGTTAAATGTGCTGTCCTCAGTGGAAGTGGACACAATGCATTTGACATTAAAGCATTACTTACCTATTACTAGACCTCCCCAGGCAGACAAATTTCCCACAATGAAAATTAAACCTCTCACCTATCTAGTTACACAATCTAGAGAGCACAATATTAGCTGCAAGTGCCACATGAGAAGTCTGAGTTTAATAAAAAACACATTTTTAATTAATAAAATTTCCCTGTTTGGAGCAGCTGGTACTGTGCATCACAGGTTTTGGGACAAATGCATATGCATGGACATGCCAACTTAACAGCTTTGTGTTAGTGCCATGTAATACAGAACCAGTGTGTGTCTGTGCAGCCAAACCAAATCTAAGAAAAAGCAAAAGGCTCATGTAGTACCTCAGGTGACATCAGGTAAAGAGAAAAAGTAGCTCACTTCAGCTTGTGTGATGGTTTCATACTGCAAAAACTGTAGTAGCTGTCAGTAAATGCAAACTATTTTATAATATTTGCACAAAATAATCTTCTCAGTAGTCCTGTCTAGGTATGTTCTTTACCAATACCAGGGTGGCATTCTTGTGACTTTATCATTTGTTTACAGTTTTCAACAGTCTTTAACAGTTTTTTTCATTTACAAACATGCATTATACTTGGGCCAGTATTTTGTTGAAGTACTATTTTAACTGTTTTTATTTGTTTTTTTTAATAGATAGGGTAGAAAAACAATTCAATTAAACCATAAGGCTTATAGTATAGTTTGCATTTACTGGCAGTTTTACTTTGAGAATTCTGCAATATTACATTGGAAGTCAGTTTTTATTGGCTGTTTTATTTTCAAATGTCTTTATATACTTCGATTATGCTTGCAAACACTGTTCTGATGAAGTCCCAAATGGTAGGATGAAAGCAATTAACAGTGCTTGTTTCTTCAATACAAGTGTTTTTATCTATCAGACTTGAAGTTTCTTGGGTATTATTTCATCACTGGTCCATAATACAGTTTGTGCTTAGATTTTCTGCATGTTTAAACTGAAATACATTATCTTGAATGGTTTTGTGCTACTACAGCTACTACAGTTTTTGCAGTGTGATACCATCCCACAAGGTGAGGTGAGCTAGTTTTTCTCATCACCTGATGTCACCTGAGGTACTACGTGAGCCTTTCGCTTTCTCTTAGTCCCATGTAATGACATACTTCTTTGCTAACATTTATATACTGTCTTTCATGTATATTGTATTACTGTGAGAGACATGCACCTGTTTTACAGTATGGGATACCAATGAAAATCATAGTTATTAGCCAGTGGATTATCAGCCAAGCATTTCTGCCAGCACATTTTGAGATGATTACACACTTGTCTTGTCTCATGCTTACACAATGTGCATTGACAATACAAACAGACATTTCCTAAACAGGACAGGGCATGGCAGAATGACAATAATGGATTATGTGTGAATAAGTTAACCAGCTTTGTAACACAGTTGCAAGTATAACCACTGCAGTACAGACATACATTAACAGACTGACTTAACATCACTGTTGTCAAAATTCAATACAGACATACAGATGTGCAGTTGAAATAAATAATTATTTATGGTAAATCATTTTTTCTCTCTGCCTGAAGTGCCACACTGCTAAGCTCGGTTACACTGTTGATGGCAAATTATTAGCACATGCATAATTATATCTTGAGGTATTGAACTTAGAGTGGGAATTAGCAGTAGTGTATGGTGCTCTGTGCTTACTTTCATGCAAAGAAGCATTTCTGATGGAATTCAGGCTAGGTATGTGTTAGGGTCATGATTCAGGTGTCATAATTTACATATTTGTCATGACAATAGCAGCTAGTAAATCCTCACGTCTGCTACAGGTGTATTATGAAACACATGAGGGACAAAGCATGTTACTGCTGGTGGAAACATGGCTTATGGAAGCAGTTTTGAATCAAAGAGGCTTATTGGATGACCCAGAAGGGGTGGGAAGAGGTGGACAGCTGATGACAGGAATATAAAAAACAGACATACAAATACATTAGTTCATGCTTCATTTCTGCACATATTTGTGATGTGTTAGTGTTTGATTTATCAGCATAATTAGTCAAGCAAAATCTGTACAAGAGATACTTCGCAATAGGGGATATATAGTAGCAGGATAATTGTGTGTTAAGAAAAGTTGCAGCCAACATTCACACCCACAGGAGTCATACAAAATATTCAAAATCAGTTTAGCATACATCTGAATTCGAACTTTGAGAGGATTCCAAGAAAAAATCTACAAAACTTAGTATTGCTTAAACATACCACATGGAAACTCTAAAGTTTTCAGCTTCTTCAAAAGAAGATTAACATGAGTAAACGTAGCTAAACACAGCAATGTGAAATTAATCACAGTAATGTGACCAAAGGCAAAAACTCACAAGATTTTGCCATAAGCTGTGTACTTCCATGCAGCTTGAGCTGCAGTTGGTACTTGGCAAAAGACATTGTTGAAATGTAGAGGAGGTAGACTAATGACGAAGAAAGGAGAATACACACAGACAGTGTCAGACGGAGGTAGGGAGCAAGCAGATTATGACAGAAGCTGGATAATGTTGGCTCATAAGAATATGTAGGAAACAGCTACAAATAAAGTAGTGTACTAAAAACAGTCAGTAACACTTAGTTAATGCCTAGATTAAAACCCTTAAAAGTATGCAAAAATCTGAGCATTATCTCATCATGCCACAAAGGAACTCCTACTCCACACAGTTTAAAATAACACAATTGAAGGACAATGACAGCTTACTGAAGTGGAATTAGTGAACAGAGAGAAAGAGAGACCGAGACACAGACTGAGAGAGGAATGACAACGGTATTTTTTGTGGGACATGTAGAGCCAGCTGTATGGTTTGTTACTTTTACTTATGTCCTCATTATTAATCTGTCATGCTCTATAAAATAAAGTTCTTGCTATATTGAGCAAAAAGAAGCAGGAAAGTGCAACCAACATTAAGGCATAAGCAGGATAAGGGTGGTTTACTAAGTCTCCTTATTGGGGATAGAATCCTTTTTGCAAAAGATGTATTGGGGCACTATTCAAATGGTATGCTAATGAAATATTGCAGAAGGACAGAAACACAAATGTTTGCAGCTAAACATACTATAGGAATATAAAATGTCACAAAATAATAATTTCATCTAAAGCTGTAATTGAACCATGACACTATGTAAAAATATTTGTCTTCAAACAGTCTAATGATCTCAATATGCCACATAGGAACTTATAATTCATTACATCCACTTGGCCTAAGAAATGTTACATTAACTGTTTTACAGTAGAACCTTTAGTCTTCCTTTATTCTGTATTCCCATAGTGCAGTGGATTGAAGCACATTTTAGTGAAAGTAACCAGACTACTGTGGCTCAAATTAAAATGTTCAGCTTTTGCCACAGGAAATTGAATGGCATTCACTACCACTCTGTGTTGGTGTCCAATGCCAACCCCTGTGCAAATGATGAGGACAAAAAGTGAAGGCTTTTTGATGGGACATTTTTGGTCATGTGCATTGTGTGTGTGATTCTATTTTTTGACCTGATTAAACGTGAAAAAGATGTTGATATAACAGTGATGAAAGCAGAGAATCATGATACCAGGGATGGTTGACAACAACAGCAAAATTAAGCAAATCAACGTAAACGTCCCACTAGAGAGCGCGTTCCTGCTGTAAAAATACGTAAATACAAAAACCAACCTCCGTGCAGGAACGCTGACTGTCTGAGTCGACAGCCACACTCTGATGTAGTTAGTACTCAAGAATAAGCTGCTTCGGCTCAACGGAAAGTTACAAAAAACAAACACCAAGCTTCCAGAAATTAAGGAAGCAAACACTGCTTCAGCTTCAGTTTGACAACGAAACTCTCAGGACATCCAACGTGTTGAATAAAAAACAATGGCTCCCACTCTCAGTATAAAAAGGAACGTTCTTTATTCACAACAATTTCATATCAGTTAGCGCTTTCACCCTAAGAAGGGCTTCCTCAGACTGTACATTAAACTTTGAAAGGCACAGCCTTTATATATCTTATGTGCTTGAGTAAATCATCACTATTAGTCATCTCATTTGCATAAATCAATTTACGTGATTAATCTAATAATCCATTTTATTTGAATTAAAAACACTTAAATGACTTATAGAAAATTTTCTATGCTTCATTAATCTTGACTTTATAACTCTTGAGGATTTTTCTAATATTTTATGTATTACTTATATACTTATTAAAACATTAAAAACATTTAACTTCTATTCCTACCAATAATAACATTATTCTTTACTTCTGGTAGTTCACTAACATACCATTAGATGGTGTTAATACACCATTTTATATATTCATTCCATTAACTTCTCTAAAACACACAATAGATAAAACCACTTATATATAACCTATAATATACCCACATATATACAAAAATGGATTAGATGAATAGATAATTTGTGAGTTCAACTTTAAAATATTTAAACAAATGTCTGGAATGATACAATATTCATAATATATGATCAAACAGTGTAAATTTGTCTTACAGTTTGTACTATATTACTAAATATAAGCTTGTGTCATGAGTATTATTCACAATTTAGTCTAGTATGAAACTGAAAACTCATCGTGTATTGACTAAAGTGTCTCAGTGCTTTGATCTTGTTTTCTTTAAATAGAATTTCCTCATAAACTATATTACCTTTCTAAACATGTACTTATATCATAACTATAATAGCATAAGACTTATGTCTCATCATATATTATCTAAAGTGTCTCAATGCTTTAACCTTCTTTTTTTCAAAAAAGGTTGTATGCTCACTTTATCATTTAGGCCAGGAGGGTGATCTGACCTACATCTTATAATCCATTTAGTTTCTTGTTCTAGTGTATAATTCTCAAGATCCCCTCCTCTCATGGTTTTAGTTATAGTTATAGAGATTATAGAAATAGAGTTAGCGTATACTCCGAACGCTAACGTGAGTACTACTAATGGACAGTTACTAACTAAATTTAAGAACTGTGTGTCAGGAGACGAGAATGTACTGTTGTTTTTCGAACCGAATGGTGAAAAGGATACAGGAGAAGACAACGCTGAAGAACTTTTACGCTTGGCTGAGGAGTTGGATATATTAGAAAGTGACTTTTTGAAATTAAAGAGGCTACAGCTGCAACGGCAGCACTTTGAAGCGTGTATAAAAAAGAACATTATACCAAGAGGACTTCGCGTCCTCAAAATGCCTACTACAGGTAACCTCTTTCCTGATTTGTTATTAAAGTGGCAAAAGCTAAATATGGAACTAAGCTTCAACTATATGAAGCTTTTAATAGATTTTCATAAACCAGAAGAAGAGCTTTTGAGACAAAAAGTCAATGAAAGACATGCAGCTATTATATCGAAGTACAATAACTGTAAAACTATCATGGGGTTAGATAGGTTAATGGACAATGTTATGTTATATGAGAAAAGATTGCTGAATCAAAAAAAGACTAAAATTGAGAGGGATGTTGCTGATTTTAGAAATGGACAGGTCTTCACTTGGCCAAGGACGGCTGTGAATGATAAACATGAAATGACAGTGACTAATGACAATATGGACATTACTAGAACTGATGTCAGAAATGTAAAAACTGTAATAAAAAATAATGCTAATACTAATACTGTAACAGATGAAGTTGAAATTGTTAATGGTGATGCTGTGACAACTATCACCTTGAATGATAGCAATTTAATTGAGACAGATAAAAATGTTAACTTGTACCCCACCATTGTACACACTAAAGGGAAGAATGGTGACCATGGTTGTAGTACAAATGTTATGGGGATTGTAAACACCATAAATACAAAGAATGGTCAGATGTCAGGGGTTAAGAAGAAAATAGTCTCTATTGAGAATAGTAAAGAGAAGGACACTAACACCATTACACGTGAGGTCCCTTTCCCCATACAGACATACAAACTCAGAGGGAGATCACGATCATTGAGCAGGGGGAGACAAAAAAGAAAACTAGGAGAAACAAGTCAGGTGGGACCCACCTTGAAAAAGATGTGGACAATGAAAATGAATCCTTGATCTTGAATATGTCACATAAAATGTTAAGTCCCTTTGAGGAACAAGTATTAAACAAAGGTCTATCCTTCATACCTAGTAAGTTAAGTGACAGCACTGAAACTATCATTGATGTGAAAATGTTTGTCAGAAATATACAACTTAAATTAGATTTTGGATTAACTGACAAAGACAGAGTGGTCAATAAGTTTAAACCTCCAAGCACCTATGTTCCCTTGTTACACCCAGTGTTAGACACATTTTCCAGACTAGTTGAAAATGACTTACACATTTACAACTCAGAAAGAAATGTGAGGAAATATAAGAATAACTTAACATGGATGCAAAGAAAAGCATTACAAGAACTTAAGAATGATAGTAGTATTATTATAGTACCTGCAGATAAAGGAGGACCAATAGTGATTATGGACTATGAACACTACTCAAGTAATATGAAAACTATGTTAAATAGTGAAGGGTGTTATACAAGATTAGACATCAATGAAGTAATAAGTAAAATATTTAGGGTCTATGATACAATTGATGACTTACTTAGAAGTAAACTGATAAAGAAAGACTTCTTTAAGTTTCTCAAAGTTAACAATCCACTGCTCCCAATTTTAAAAGGACTACCTAAAGTGCACAAAGGACTTAAAAATCCCCCTATGAGACCAATAGTCTCCGGACAAGGGTGGCTGACGGAACCTTTTTCACTTTTTGTTGAGCACCATTTAAGGACAGTAGTAGAACAAAACCTAAATATTTTAAAAGACAGTAAACAGTTTTTACTAGACCTATATGAATATTTGTCTAAAACAGATGAAGCATTTGAGTATTTACTGGTCACCCTGGAAGTGAAGAGCCTGTTCACAGTGATACCGAACTCTGTAGGTATTGAAAGTACACAAAATTATTTGAAAAAGTACACAGATATGGACCCCCAATTTATTGATTTATTAACATTATTTCTAGAAATCACACTAGAAAACAATATTTTCCTCTTTGAAGAAGATATTTACCTGCAAAATGATGGCGTAGCTATGGGCACTTCTTGTGCCAATAGCTACGCCAACATAGTTATGGCTGAATGGGAGAAAGAATGTTTGTTCCCATTACAAAGCTATAGACAAAATGTCTCATTTTATAAAAGATTTGTAGATGACCTTTTCTTGGTGTGGAAAGGGAGTGAAGATACATTATTAGAATTCGAGACAGAAATAAATAATCTTACTAGTTTCTTGAAATTTACTATGAATTATTCCAAGGAATACATTCCTTATTTAGATGTAAATGTTATAAAACTTCCTAATGGGATAGTAAATACATCTATTCATAGGAAAAAATGTTATAAGAATACCCTTCTACACAGAAAGAGTATGCATCCTAAACACATTTTCGATAACATAATAAAGGGACAAATTATGAGAGCGTCCAGGCTAAACCTGACATTGATAGGGTTTAAAGAAGAATTAGAAGGGTTGAAACAGAAATTCATAGATAGATTTTATCAAGAAGAAGATATAGCTAATACAATAAAAGAAGTATATGAAATGAGGGGAACTAGAGCACGTCCATATTTTATGGACAGGGAAAATATAGAAAAAGAAGATAGTAACAATAAGTTAGAATTTGATAATCTCCCTGTTACTATTTATTACACTAAAGATGTTAAAGAAGTGAAAGACATTATAAGCAAACATTGGCATGTATTAGAGTTAGAGAAAGAGATAAGCATGTTAGTTGGGGAGGTACCAAAATTTTGCTACAGGAATAAACCAAATATAAAAAGAACACTGTGTCACAAGAGCTATAATACCCATGTGACATATACAGCCAATACAGTTCCCTGTAATAGTTGCAAACAATGCTGTTTTATTAATACGGACACATCCTTTAAATCACCAGTCACCGGAAAAGAATACAATTTTCAGACTGGCACCACTTGCAGGACAGAAAATGTGATATATTTAGCCCAGTGTTGTTCCTGCGAAGCGTTCTACATAGGTAAAACCAATAGACAACTAAGAGAACGAATAAGAGAACATACATATGGTATAAGAATAGGAGATGAGAAAAATGCATTGGCTAAGCACAACAAAATAAAGGGAAGTACACATACATTCAGTTTCTTTGTAATGCAAACTATAACTAAAACCATGAGAGGAGGGGATCTTGAGAATTATACACTAGAACAAGAAACTAAATGGATTATAAGATGTAGGTCAGATCACCCTCCTGGCCTAAATGATAAAGTGAGCATACAACCTTTTTTGAAAAAAAGAAGGCTAAAGCATTGAGACACTTTAGATAATATATGATGAGACATAAGTCTTATGCTATTATAGTTATGATATAAGTACATGTTTAGAAAGGTAATATAGTTTATGAGGAAATTCTATTTAAAGAAAACAAGATCAAAGCACTGAGACACTTTAGTCAATACACGATGAGTTTTCAGTTTCATACTAGACTAAATTGTGAATAATACTCATGACACAAGCTTATATTTAGTAATATAGTACAAACTGTAAGACAAATTTACACTGTTTGATCATATATTATGAATATTGTATCATTCCAGACATTTGTTTAAATATTTTAAAGTTGAACTCACAAATTATCTATTCATCTAATCCATTTTTGTATATATGTGGGTATATTATAGGTTATATATAAGTGGTTTTATCTATTGTGTGTTTTAGAGAAGTTAATGGAATGAATATATAAAATGGTGTATTAGCACCATCTAATGGTATGTTAGTGAACTACCAGAAGTAAAGAATAATGTTATTATTGGTAGGAATAGAAGTTAAATGTTTTTAATGTTTTAATAAGTATATAAGTAATACATAAAATATTAGAAAAATCCTCAAGAGTTATAAAGTCAAGATTAATGAAGCATAGAAAATTTTCTATAAGTTATTTAAGTGTTTTTAATTCAAATAAGATGGATTATTAGATTAATCACGTAAATTGATTTATGCAAATGAGATGACTAATAGTGATGATTTACTCAAGCACATAAGATATATAAAGGCTGTGCCTTTCAAAGTTTAATGTACAGTCTGAGGAAGCCCTTCTTAGGGTGAAAGTGCTAACTGATATGAAATTGTTGTGAATAAAGAACGTTCCTTTTTATACTGAGAGTTGGAGCCATTGTTTTTTATTCAACACGTTGGATGTCCTGAGAGTTTCGTTGTCAAACTAAAGCTGAAGCAGTGTTTGCTTCCTTAATTTCTGGAAGCTTGGTGTTTGTGTTTTGTAGCTTTCCGTTGAGCCAAAGCAGCTTATTCTTGAGTACTAACTACATCAGAGTGTGGCTGTCGACTCAGACAGTCAGCGTTCCTGCACGGAGGTTGGTTTTTGTAACAACAGCAAAATGTTGTGTTACCAATTGGACCAATTAAAATGTGTCAAGATGACACATATGTAACATAGGTGAAGTGGAGAGCTATACATGGTGCATAATTTCATTTTCTGGGACAGGTGCCCTTTTTTTTTTTTTTGGAGAGAGTGGGATATTGGAGAAGGTGCTTAGGAATGAGAGAGTCAGCTAGGTAGGGTATTTTAGGTGGCAGGCATAGACTTACAGGGTATACGAGACAGACAGGGATGGGGATGCAGACTAAAGGCTGGGGACACCATGTTTGGGAATAGTCAGGTAGAGAACGTCAAAGATGCATGCATATCCAGCTTGAGAAAAGTGAGTATCTAGTTCATGCACTCAGAGCTGTCATCACTGTCTCCTGTATCAGCTGCTTGGGTCAGTGCTGGACAAGGCATTGTTTTGACAATACAATGCAGGACCTTTTTAACCCTATCAGTTTGGATACTGAGGCCCATCTTCTTCATGCCCTCCCCCAGCCCTGTCAGCTCCTGTTGGGTGACAAAATTGCTGCCTTCATTACTACTGCTCAGGCAGGGTACCGCTGCATCAACAGCTGGGGCAGAGCTACCTTACACAGTTGGAACAGATAGTGCAGGAGCTGTGGAATGAACATTGAGAGGTTGAGCCCTAGATGTGCTGGCTGTCTGTGCTGTCTGTGGTGGTGTCACCACAGACGCCTGTGAAGGTATGGTTGGCCAAACCCCAGTAGTTGGTCATCCTGTCTATGATGATAGTCATTTTGTTTTCAGCAGCACTGTATAAAAATAAAAATGAAAGAAGGAGATATAAAGGGTGGGGAGACAAAAAATGATAATTAGATCAATGCCATGTCACATTACTTAATTATTTCAATATATAAGCCGATATGAGGAATGCATAACTGCATCTTAGCTGCATCCACATATGATGGTAAGGCATGAATGTGTCATAAAATCAATCTCACCAGTGTGATATGACTAATAGAATCATATCTGCTTTCTAAGGAAATTTCTGAATTTGCAAATATTGAAGTGTTAATGCCATGCATTATTGAAGTTAAAATATCTTAGAAATAGCCTGTAAAAATGGAATACCTGTTTGTGGTATTGACTCTACAAACAACTAAGCTGATGTACTCATTGCCTAATGCAACAACCAAACAATACTGGAGTCGCCATGCAAGCTTGATATTAGAGTTTAGGTATGCTTGTTCAAGATCATAGATAGTGATGGACTGAGACTACTTATGTGCATTGCAATCAGAACTGCTGCATACTTACCCCATGCCTCTCAGAGGTGAGTTAGTCTCTCCTGATGCATCTCACAGTTTTTTGCAGTCTCAGCAACATTGTACAGTACAATATATATATATATATATATATATATATATATATATATATATATATATATATATATATAAAACTGCATTGGCTGGCTAATTAATGCCATATCACAGAGACGTTATGGTTCAGTATAATTACACTACTGATGGGTGTTTGCAGTCTTAAATTTATCCTCCCACTGGCTAAGGTAGTCTATCTTGCACCTCTTCATGTCACTGTAGTGGCGATAGCATTGCTTCCCAAAACATAGGATGTCAGTTGCACTGGAGACAGCTTTAGCCAAGCTAGTCTGTGCTTCAGCCTTATACCAAAACCCTGCATATTCCTCCTGCAGTAGCATCTGGATATAGCACATCACAAAGAGTGTCATAAAAACCCAAGACTCCTCAACACTCCACTTTGTCACTCTAAATGGAAGACCAGCTCTGCCATTGTCAGCCATGTCTGCAACAGTGAAGCTAGAAATATGGGTTTGAATTGGCAACCAATTCAGATTTCACATGTAACAGCTTGTGTGGAAAGATGTACAACCTTGTCAACTGCATTTGCGCAAGTGGAAGCAAAGCAATGGCTTATGAGTCACATTGACATTGAGTACATCAAGCTGAAGTGGAGGTGTTAAAAATGCAGTAACATTTGGCCATGTATGATGCTCACACTATTGAGACGTATTCCATTCCTAAACCCTGGTATGTTTTATGTTGTTGGTTATGATCGTGGCTATTTGGAGGAAAAATGGTATGACTTCTGACATAATGGTGTGTTGGGAGTTAGACACTGGTAAGATTAAGTAGTACCACTTGAGAATCGAACCCAAGAGAGGAAAAAAATGGACACACTTTTAACGTTTGCTGATTAACTGGTACTCCCACAGGAGAACTTACTTGCTAAGGTGATAATTTCAAGTATAGCAATGTAAGACTGAATGTAAAAATAATGAAGAGATGCTTCTAGAACTGTGACCTTAGTCATGGGACTTCATTTTTATGTGAAAGGCATTGTTTGTGTTTATAAATACATCTCAGATACATGTAGTTGCATGGTCTGAATAAGACATGGTGGGTTAGGTTACAGACATACTTCATAACACCTACTGTCATGAACACATACATACTTATGACATGTGAGAAATCAATAATTATAGCAACGATATTGTACACATCATACCTATGTATGTGTATTTTTCATTAAATATTATCAGTGTCATGTTTTACATAATTTTCACACATTATGCTGGCCTTTTATAGCAAATAGTAATGACACATTTATTGCAATAAATATAATAATTAGGTGCATTCACTGTGACGTATCTGAGCAAAATGTGGTGACAAATGGCTTTCTGACCCCCTCTGAAAAAGTATCAGTGAGCTAGATTCAAATGCTGCAGCAGCTGCCTTCAGCTTTTTACAATTACTGCACCTACACACTGTGCCACTGGGAAAATTACCTGGCATTTTGTATTTATTTATGGTTTGCTGTTCAGAGTGCTATCCTGAGTGCTGACAGGCACCCACTGCCACTGGGCTTATTTGCACTACAAAAGGCAGTCTAAATTAAATGTTTCACTTTTTTTCCTTTGGCAGTGAACCATGTTTGCACACTGGTAAGTGGAGAGCAAATGCAAAAGGCATTATCAAAATATATGAGACAGAAAAAGCTGATAGTAAAATGAAGTCATTCAATGGGCATATATTGCAATGACAGGAGCAAGCAGTGCATTTCAGTGACATCTTCCTACTCACATTTCCTTGTAACATCAGAAATGTACTTTGTGATCACATTTTCAGACTAGTAATTAATAACATAATGTGAAAGTGGACAGACAACAGCTCACATGCTGTTAGCAATACTGAGGATATTGAATTTTTACACAACACATTGATCTAAACATGTGTAAAATATGTATTCAGACCCACCCGTGTAACATTAATAATCAACTGAATTTTGAATCCTGTATCTCCTGTCTTGTTTCTCAAAATTCACTTAATTTATACCTTTTGCCACTGGGATAGTTGTCTGAGAGGTTAAATTTGTTTGCTAAGTACTATCCAGAGTGGTGATGTCAGCACATCTTTGCCAGGCTTTATTTGTACTACAGAAGAAAGCCTAAATTAAATGTTTCACCTTTTACCTAAGGAAGTGAACCATGTTTGCACACTGCTAAGTAAATAGCAAATGCAAATAGCATTAGAAAATAAAATAAAATAAAATAAAAAATAACAGACAGAAAAAAAGCTAAAATGAAAACTTAATTCAATAATATGGTATACCTAGCAATGACCAGAGGAGGAAGTGCATTATTGTGATATATTCATCCTTCTCATATCCCTTCAACATATCTGAACTTTAATTTCGGGCACACATTTTTAGGACTGTAGATACTGGCAAATAATATTAAAGGAGACATACAGCAGTGTACATGCTGTTATCAATACTGGGAACAATTTATTTTCAAAGAGCAATACAATGACATCACAAAATGTGTGGAAATATGTATTGACACCCTCTTTAAAATGATCACTTTACTGGATATGAACCCTGCATCAGCTGTTTTGTTTCACTATTACACTTGCACCTTGTGCCCCAGAGAAAGTTGCATAAGAGGTGTATTTTCTTCACTGAGTAGTATCCTAAGTGCAGATGTCTGCACACCACCACTGGGCTTGTTTGCCCTACAGAAGGACCCTATATCACTTTTTTCCTTAGGCATTGAACTGTAATTCACTATTGGGACCACTGCCACAGCAGAGTTTGCAATGCCAAATGGCATGCAAAGGAGGAAAAGAAAAAGGTACTGAAATAAAGGAAACATTATGAAAAAAGTAGTTAAAATGTATACTTATGATAGCGCCTCAACTTGGTGGTTTTTCCACAAACACAACCATGCCTTGATTAGAACCACATGACACCAGGACATTCAAAAGACATACTTCAGATTATTATTATTATGTGATATACATTATACATTAATTATAAAAAGAGGTTGCATATACTTGATATGTGGCATACAAGTGTAATGTAAAAAATTCATGACCTTTATCCTGTGTAATTTACAGTTAGATGTGTGGGATGGCTGTGATACTGGCAACAGGGCCAATAATATTTCCTCACACAATATAAAATCAAATATTTGAACACTGCACCTGTTTGCTTCTCATTATTTTGTGAACTTCACTGAAATATCTATGCCAGTCTAACAAAACTGCTGTCTGCTTTGCCTTGTAGCTGTTAGATGTTTCAATGAGTAATCTACTTCTTTAGTGTTGCAGATACAATTGCATTCAGTGGTAGAAACCTTTGTCATAAAAAAAATATTTATCATTATTGTAGATCAATGTGTGTATGTCTCTTTAAGAAGCTATCCAAGGGCTTGCACAACTATATAAATACTGAGCATGTGCGAGTCTGACTGCCATAAGCTGTTGAGGTGTAAGCATGTATGTCTGTATAGTCTATCTGTTAATCAGTTCATTTATATTTTGTGATGCTGCTATCCACCCTGATGTGTTTTTATGTAATAAAGCATCTTAAAAGAACTACCCTGCCCACTTCGTCTTCTGTGTATAGAAGGATAAGTGACATGGTGTTAGAAGTGGCATGTCTAAAAGGACATGGTGTCAGAAATGGCATATCGAGGCATCTAGCTACAGTTGGTGAAATATAGATAAATGGACCAGCCCTGCTGCATGTATAATTCACAAAAACAGATCAGATACAAGTTTCAGATGTTAAAACTTGGTCAACCTATTTCTTGTTCGCAAAATATGAAACAAAGCATGCAGAATGCTCTAAACTATATTTAAATAAGTCAAAATGTCCGATATTGATAGAAATATTCAAATTACTGCAGAAAATGTTTTAAATAAAGTCTGAATTGCATAAAATGAATAAAACAAATAAAATATAAAGAAACAACTGCATTTTTCACAAAGCACCTATTTTTCGTATTAACTGAGGCTATCCGAGTGTTGGCATGGCAGATGGTTTTTGAAAACCAAATGCACTAGTGTTTGATAATAATATTGCAGAGAATCAGAGAGTGTTTGAGCAAGAGTGTGACATTTTCATACAGGCTGAATTTTCTGATAAAGATGACCATACAGAGGCATTTATTCTGCTTAATTTAGCTGGGTCAGAAGCTATTGACAGAGAATGTTTATTTGTATATGCACCTATCTTACAGGAGAGGGGGACAATCATCATATTGTTGTACTGGCTTGAGTGAAGGGAGGACCCTGAGTGCTTAAAATGTAAATTTAGACAAATGTGTAACCCCATGACAAATATTACAATGGAGAGGCACTTATTTTACATAAGTGATCAAAAGCCTGGTGAAACTTTGGCAGCATATATAACTGACTTGAGAAACAAAGCTAAAACATGCAGATTTGGTGATTTAAGGGATGAGGTGATAAAAGACAGACTTGTGTGTGGTATTAAAGATGATGCTGTGAGAAAGATTTTGCCTCATGACAGTGATTTAACTTTGAATAAGGCCATTGAGATTTGTCAGATACACGAGCTCATAGAAAAGCACACAAATATGCTTACAAGTGAGAGATGCATGTTTCCAGTAACTTCTAAGGCTCATGTTGATAGCATGCAGCACATGGTTAAAAGAAACAGGCCTGGGCATATGGCAGCAACTGTAGCCAATGCAACACTCACTGGTAAACCCCAGAGCTTTCTAGCAAGTTCCAGACTTTTCACAGTCTCAGTGAAGCATAAGAGTGAGTCAGCAAACTCAAAGCAAGGGCCAACACCCAGTTTCATTGCCAACTGTCGTAATTGTGGTGGTAATCATGAATCTAAAGGGGAAAAGTGTTTACCTTCTGGTCAACAATGCCACAAATGTAATAAATGGAATAATTTCAAAAGGCTTTGTAAATTAAAAGAATGTGTGTGCTCTTTTTTTAAAAGGGAACATTTCAAAAAACAAGTTGATCAGTTAGACAGTAGTAATGTGGGGTTGCCTACTTTTTATGTTGATGGTGTGTCAGTGCTTCATGAAACGGTCAATGAAGTAGATTTATAGGCCAAGAATAAAGTATTTTGTATTGCTCAGATAAATGGCAAACCCACAGAGCTCAAAGGTGATACTGGCTCAAAGTGCAATGTCATGTCTGTGGAAACATTTGCTAGAGTAGGTTCTGGTGAAAGGCTTCATTTGGCAAAGTGTGCGAAGCTTGTTGCTATGGTGGTGAAGAGATTCAAACTGAGGACTCAGTAGTGCTTTCATGTTACATTTCTATGAGAAGTTACAGCTTGTTATTGTATGTGGTCAAGAGGCACGTCCAGTCATCATTAGGGCTCAGAGACAGTTTGAAAATGGGACTGCTTTCATTTAACAAGGAAGTCCACCATGTTAGCTTAAAAGATCACTACTCTAATTTTGCCCAGTCTATTTTTTTCACCTATGCTGATCTTTTCAAAGACAAATTAGGGAAGCTTCCAGTTGTATACTTCATGAAGTTAAACCCAGATGTCAGTTCAGTTGTCAGGCCAGTCCTGAAAGTTCCAATATCTATGCAGACCAGAGTCAAAGCTGAACTAGACAAAATGGTGCAACAAGGTGTGATTTGTTCAGTTGAAGAACCAACAGAATGGCTATCTTCCATGGTAGTAGCTTATAAGAAAAGCTCAGATGACATTGGAATATGTACTGATCCATGAGACTTGAATAAAGCATTTAAAAGATCTCATCATCCAATGCACACAATTGAATAAGTTGCAGCTATGATGCCAAATGCCACTGTTTTTTGTGTCTTAGATGCAAAGAGTTAATTTTGACAAATTTTGCTTGACAAGAAATCCTCATTGCTTACTACTATCAGTAGTCCATTTGGAAGGTACAGATTTTTGAGAATGCCATTTGAGATGAATTCTGCAAGTTAAGTCTTTCTGTGTGCAATGGAGCAAATCTTTTCTGAGTATCCCTGTGCTAGTATAATAGATGACATACTAGTAGGAACTAATGATGAAGCTGAGCAAGACAGAAACCTCAGAAAAGTTCTGGAAAGGACACATCAGGTCAGTCTTAAGCTCAATCCTCAGAAATGCAAATTCAGGCTACAAGAAGTCACTTATGTTGGTAATTTATTTACCAGTTCAGGCTTACGTCCAGACCCTTCTAAGCAAAGAGCCATTCTCGAGATGCTAGCTCCAGACAATGTTCAAGCCCTGCAATGTTTTCTTGGCATGGTTAACTACCTAGGCAAATTAATTCCAGACTTGAGTCATATATCCGCACCACTGAGAGACCTAACACATAAAGATATATCCTGGTCATGGTTAGAACAATACCAGAGAGCATTTGATGTCCTGAAACAGTGAGTTGCTATTCTACCTACTCTCAGATACTATGATGTGTACAAGCCAGTTACACTTTCATGTGATGGTTCAAAATTTGGTCTTGGTGCAGTCATTCTGCAAGGTGGTCAACCTGTTGCTATGCATCAATAACTCTTACCCAAACTGAAATGCAGTATGCTCTGATAGAGAAAGATCTTTTGGCAATTCTGTTCGCATGTTCAAAGTTCCATGATTATGTTTATGGTAGACCTATCAAGATTGAAACAGGTCATCAATCTCTAGTCACTATTTTGAGAAAGTCTGTGCATACAGCTCCAGCCAGATTGCAACGCATGATGCTGAAATTGCAAAAGTATAATTTCAATCTTGTCTACAAGAAAAGCGTACTTCTTTATCTTGCTGATACATTGCCCAGATCACCCATATCAACCTCTAAACACCATGAGAATGAGCAATTTGATTTTGAAGTCATGGAAGTGAGAAATTTTCTTCCACACGTCTTGAAAAGCTTAAAGATCATACAGCCACAGATCCAGTTTTACGAAAGCTCAACCACTTTTTCAAAGATGGATGGCCGTCAAAGCAATACAGTTTACCTCAAGAAGTGCAACCTTATTTTCCATACAGAGATGAGATTTTGTCTGACAATAGTATCATTATGAAAGGTCCAAAAGTTATTTTTCCCAAGTCTTTGCAACAAGAGTACATTACTATCTTACACTCAGGAGCAGACTCTACCAAAAGAAGGGCTAGAGGATTAGTATTTTGGCCTTCTATGTCACAAGATATCAAGAAAGTGCTATTATCTTGTTCTGTATGTAATAGTACAAAGCCACATCAACAGAAAGAACCTCTTCAGCTGAACCAGATTCCTGAATTACCTGACATTTTCAAGTGGAATGGTCAACATTACTTGGTGTTAGTAGACTCTTATTCTAACTGGTATGAGATTAACCTGCTTCCCAATCTAGCATCCAATACTGTCATTACCAAGAGGAAGCATCATTCTGCAGTTCATGGCATCACACATGAAGTTATTTTTGACAATGGCACACAGTTTACAAGCCAACAGTTCAAAAGATTTGCTGAAGAGTGGGACTTTACTCATGTCATGAGCAGCCCAGATTATCTGCTGTCAAATGGTTTAGCAGAGCATGCAGTTCAAAGTGCAAAGCAATTACTAGCAAAGTTGAAACGAGACAATAGTAATGTTTTCCTGTATCTCTTGAATCTCAGAAACATTCCTCATGATAAAAATCTTGGTTCATCTGCTCAGAGACTTCTGTCAAGACTAACCAGAACCACATTACCAGTCAGTAGTCAATTGTTGGTTCCATGTGTCAAGCACAACAGGTAAGTGAAAACGAATCTGTTGAAGAAGCATATAACCCAGAACTCCTAGTATGATAAGACCAGCAAACTGCTCAATCCATCATGAGAGGGAGAAGTGGTAAGGATGCAAATGCCCAAATGTTATCATCAGATTGGAGTTGTGAAGAATATTTGTCTAGAGCCGGGATCATTTATTGTGGAATCACAAGGAGTACATTTTAGGTGGAATTGGAAACATTTGATACCAGTGTCCAGCCCTATACCACAGCAGACAGCCTGTGAGAAAGACTCTTTATCTCTGAGTGAGTTGTCCAGTGTTCCAGATCCAGAAGAAGTTCCAGAGAATATTCCCATTCCTGTGATGAATCACAGAGTTCCAGATATGAGTTGTTCACTGAAGACTATCCCTGTTGCTAAACCCTGTCCTGATTGTTGTTTCGAGATTTGGTCACATCTCCAGACCATGTTTTAGATGCACAGCAACTTGGACATGAACAATGTGTTTCTTTGTAATGTCTACGTACATTAATCCATGACTAACTGCAATGTTGTTTTCATTTAAGGGGTATCTTTTTAAGAGGGAGGATGTAGATCAATGTGTGTATAAGAAGCTATCCAAGGGCTTGTACAAGTGTATACATACTGAGCATGTGCAAGTCTGATTGCCATTTTGTAGTAAGCTGTTGAGATGTAAGCATGTATGTCTTTATAGTCGATCTGTTAATCAGCTTGTTTATATTTTATGATGCTGTTATCTATCCTGATGTGCTTTTATGTAATAAAGCATCTTAAATTAACTACCCTGCCTGCTTCATCTTCTGTATATAGAAGTACAAGTGACAATTACTTTTTCCCAGACTCACCCTGAGTGATACTGATATTATAGTAATTATTTGCACTTGCAAGCACCTAGCTGGTAATCTTTGCAGAGGTAGAGCATGTGAATGAAACCATATAGATCCTTACACCACATTTACATTCCCTATACTATGTGCAGATTTTAGAATTCATGAATGCCAATGATTTCATATCTCATTTACAGCACTTACAGGGCTGCATTTGCAATATATAAAGGTAAAAGTGTAGGTAAGGAAATGTGTAGCATGGTAGGCTGCTTATACAGGTCTATATTATAAGATCGACGTTTGAAAACATTGAACAACATATGGTCGACACCATATGGTCGATGTCTTCAAACATTGACCTTATAAAAAGACAAAAAAGAAAAAGAAAAAAGTTCCCTAAGCCCCCTGCACCCCCCACACCCCCCGCTACTTAAATATACCAACTCCAAGACCGCACTACATTGCAGTAAATGGAAATCTCCCCTTACAGAGATTTCCGTTTACATGCTCAAGATTATGAGCATTTGATATTCTCGTGTTGACAATGTCAGATTTGACATTGTCAGCTTTCGAGAATATAATATAGACCTGCTTACACAGAGAGCTTCATGCTGCAAATTGCTTGCAAAACATGTCTCTAGTGTCACAACTGACTGATGCAAATATAAGTTGTGGTTTGTTTTTCACAAAATGGTATATTTCAACCTTAGTGATGGGTCCCATTTCACAATGCACGTATAGCTTAGCGTATGCATTGCTTGCCCCCTGCTGGTGGCATAGCCTTGTATAGCAGTTATTTGTTATATTACAAAAGTTTGTGAAGAATGTAGCATCACAGTATAGAAAAATTTCTATGCCCATTTGGCAAGTTACTGAAGAAGAGTATCGTATCACTTTTCAGCAAGGTCAGGGGTTTGGTGTTTGTGCCTAAGGCTATGATATATAACTGACTGTCTTTCACACACATGGACATACTTGGACATTTTTATCAACTTGTACCAGAAATGTGTACATTGCTTTGGTTAATGCTGCAATGTGCTACTCAGTTACACAGCTGGTGTCCTCTTTAAATTACCTGTATACAGTACTTTATTTTCATTTATTTTACTTTTTTTGTGGTGGTGGACTGTATTTACTTGTGTGCACTAATATGTAGCTTTAATTTTTTTATTTATTTTCTATGTTGATGTTGGTTTTGACATGGAGGACAACATCAGTGGGCATACTGCACAACATTCAAATAGGCAATACAATTCTATAACTCACACTAACTTCTTTAGTGTTAGGCTTGCTCTCATTCATACTCCCCCACCACCACCACCCTGTGCCAGTGATGGATGACTGTGCCCTGGCCTTTGCACATTTTTAATGTAGTTACAGTTCCATATATGTGTGGGAAAAGTAGAATGCTTGATGCACATTATTCTGCAAAGTCCTTAGGTGGATATTGCAGTCATCACAGTCATACAGTATTATTGACAGTAGTGTACACAGAACAGATGTGTCATCTTAAGGACATATAACTACTTGTATATGAAACTAAGCAGTTAGTTTTTTTTTTTCAAACAACGTCTATTCTTACCTTGGTTCTCAAATAAGGACTGAAGATGTTGCATATTTCCTATACTGTTTCCATGTCTACCCAGTTTTGCTGTACAATATTCTATATCATGGAGTCGATATTAAGTCAAATGGGGAATAAAAAGAAATTCTTCTTCTTGGCACAGGTCTGGCAACAGCAGCAGCAACTTTAATTAATGCCTGCTACACATACAACTTTCTATTGGCAGCCACAAATACTAACACGTTTATTTCTAAGTGTAATCATGACTGCAATCGAAAGAGTTTTGGATTTCAGTGCAAATGGCTACAGAGTGTATACAATTGCTTTATAGATTCATGAATAGCTCTGCCAGTCTGAATGCTGTCTTTAACATACTTTGTCATTTAGCTTTGTTTTGTGGCTCGACACTAAGTGTAGACAGATCATATGAAGGAACATGTACATTGTGCCATGATGCTGTATGATGATTGGATAATGAGGTTAAAAAAGGAAATAACAAATGGGGCCAAGATGGTGTATCATCTTAGAAGGCCTCCAGATATGAAAACTCACTTGAGCAACAATGCTGTGGACCTGAGACAATATCTTGTCTATGACCCAGATCATCTGATTTCAGTCAGAGTTTCAGGCATCTGCAGCAGGCAGTATGGAGATGGAGAGGAATGAAGTTTAGCTTGCTCAATCCTCTTGAGGGGAAGCGATAAGTGTGTGTTCAGAGGTGCACTATTCATGGCAGTATTTCCATTCTAGACCAAGGGCCACATGGGATGCTTGTCTTCAAAGTGGGGCACAGCTAAGTGATCACATCATGCAGATGCACAAATGCATATCATAAAGGCCAATTGCATTCTAACTCCATTGAGCCCAGTGGGCATCAGCAGAGTAGAGTCAGAGGATATGGAAGAAAAGCAGCCCTCCTACTCATGGATGATGGTGGTGTTACTAATGCGCTTTACCATGTTTTCCAAGGAATGAATGGGCTGCAGGCTCTTACCCAGTGGGAACAAAGAAAACAATGGAGAAACCGTGGTAAAGGTTCAATGGTTAAGTGAGGACAGAAGTAAAAAAAAAATGTGATGGTGTACAGCAAGGCTTTACTGCACATAGTACAGTGGACATTACAGTATGTACAGTGAGCTACATCTAATTCCTGTATTGATGAGCATACTTAGCATGCACCCATTACCTTGAAATATGATTTGAGTAAAAACAGCATGCACTATAGTGCATGACATTCTAATACTTGTTCATAGTGGCTGCTGGCATAATGGTTAAGGTGTTTACCTCCTAAGCACAAAGTACAGGTTTTGATTCTCATTTAGAGGGAAATTAGCTAAGCTTAAAAGGGCCCACCAGGGATGCTGTCCAAGTACTTCCCTATGAACCATATCAAATGCAACATCTTGTCAGCAACAATTCAAAAACTTGAGTTGTGCTGTACAGATATGTGATCATTTTATATGGAAATGTACAACCATCAGATATACAACATTTTAATAAAAAAATCATAGTTTGGCAAACTTAATGTGAAAACTTATATAAGTTTAACATATATTAATTTGTGCTTCTGAGCTGTTATTGTTTAAGACTCTCCAAGAGACTCCACTACCACATCACTTTGACAATGTGAAAATCTGTTTTAATTTCTTACTAAATTTGAGTTGCTGTCCTTTGCACAGATGAGGTACTGACCCCTCCTAGAGCCAAGGGCCTCAGACAGTCACCCAATATAGTTATTACTACCTTGGGACTGCTGTGTACACATAGAATTAATAGGATAGCATCAGTTACTGGAAGCCTGTATCTGTGCTGAATCTTCAATAGTATGCATTTGTTCCACCATGTTCAACATGTGCATCCTTTTTATTATTTTTTGTATGTTTGTTGTGTACTAATCATTCTAAAACTGGAAAAAAATGAGTGGAACAATGTTTTTAGGATATCTGGGCTGGTTTAGAAAAGTAGTTCAGGAGAGGAGGAAAAGCAAAGGGAGACACCGAGATAGCTTAGCATGGTAAAATAAATATATTCTACATTTAAATACATCTTTTTGTTTAAACTGTGTATAATATGTTATTAATTGTCTGAGACTAATGAAATTCCTTTCTGTGATATATAGCTTTCTAAAGGAAATGCAGAAAAATATTAACATGATCAGATAATAATAAAATAATTGCACAGACTTACTAAGGTTTTAAGAATGACTAGTTTTGTAGTGGGAGTACATAATTCCACCAATTCTTTTTGATAGGGAAGTTCTCTGACTTGGACATGTAGTAAACATCTGAAACAACTTTTTTTTATTGAGAAAGGATGCATTAGCATAATCACTGGGCACATCTCTCAATAAATTAAACTGTTTCCTTACAGTTCTAGGTTGAACGACTTCCATTTTTAGTTATTTTTTCTTCTTTCACTCATTCACTCTCTGATACTTGCTTATGACTTTTTAGGGATCTGGAGCCAATATGAACTCTTAAATTGAACATAACAGAGAAATTAATGTAGGATAAAATGCTAATCTATTAGACGACACACACACACACACACACACACACACACACACACACACACATGCACATGGCATACATTGCTATTCACAAACTGGAGGATCATCAGTTCACCTAAGGTCTGTATTTTGGAGGAAACAGACATGCCCAGTGAAAATCCATTAGGAGTAGGTAGAAAAGGCAGACTCTTCACAGAAGGCACCTCAGATGAGAACTGAACTGGAGAACCAAGCACTTTGAGGTAGCAAGACTAACCACTGCACCACAGTGCCACCTCCGAATTATTAAATTATAATTTAATTAATGCAATGGAACAAAAATCAAGTGTGAGGAACAAGTCTCAGGACAAATGACTCAAAGATAAGGCTAGACGTCACTTTCTGAGAACACATTTTAATTCGTTTATGACAACTGATTTCATTTTTCTGCGATTTATAGACACCACAGTAACCACTTCCAAAACACAGACTGTGCACTGATTTCTGAATCCATATGATGGTACCATGCTGCCATGAAGATGTCTGGCTAAGCTGAACTTGTGTATATTTTTTTTTTTTTTAGTATTACATTGAATGTTATAACTACAGTAAACTATCAGTTAACCAGCATCCATGGGGATTGGTAGATGCCGGATAACTGTATTTTCTGGTTGCTTGAGAGTTGATAATCAAAATAGGCCTGACTAATACTGTACCCAATACTATTTGTTTGGTATGACTTGCTTTCAGGTTGGGGAGAGAGGGAATTTATTCCTATCTTCCTTTTTAAAACTTTAAAACTCTAAAAATGTAAGTTATGTTTCTGCAGGGGGAAAATAGAAAGTGCAACACATGAAAATTGTACTGTATTTCTTCTATATCTTTCTGCTTGAGAGTGCCAGTTGCTTGAATTCCAGTTAACTGAGAGTTTAATGTATGCCAATATTGCTAAACAATTAATAACTCTGGAAATGTTAGAGTTTATTTGGTTAATATTCAATGAACCCAGGAAAAAAATTTGTAATGCTTATGGCTTTTGTGAACTCTTTTCTTTTTCTCAAAGTATATAGTAAGAAACCTAAATAATTTATTGTGTGTTTATATTAACTGTTTACATAATGGATAAATAATCAAACAGAATGAATGAGACCATGTTGTGCTTCAAATGGAGACCTGGGGGGTTAGTTCCTCTCCTCTTGTATATTTGCAATCTAATGGATGTTGGTACAGTATATCACATTTTCAATGTTTGCTCTGTTTTTTAAGTTATGTTTATCTGTTTCTGAATGCATTTGTTTCTTGGATAAATATATTAACTGCATTTATCGCCAAATATTTCATCATTCTTCATAGTTGTAGAAAAGGTAAGGTAGTATTATAGAAGTCCTCAGAAATACACAGTATAACATTGGTTGCTTGGCTACTTATGTAACTTCAATATGAATCAATCTTTCTTATGAGAGATGCACAAAGTAGCCAAGACAGGTTTACAAAAACAGGATAGTAGTAAAAAATACACTATAACACTCTTCTGATCCATTAGCTAGCTATAAATAATGCAATACAATACATTCAGTGCCAGTGAATGGGCAGCGGACCTTTCACTCAATGTGATTTTTTTACTTGACCTTTAGCCCCAAGTGAAGTCATATCTGGTCATGGCCCCTGTATCCTTTAGATCACCACCACAAATTTCCTAAATCTATCACCCATGTTAATATATGATCATTGTGTAGCTATTATTGTGTATTTTACTCTCTGCCTGATTACAGAACCTACTTTGTTTAAAGCTTGTAGTTAGAAGCATTAAGTATGGTTTAGCTACACCTTTAGCTAGCAAGAAAACAAATACATTGAATTTCTTATCTGTGTTTATGTTTATATATTAATAAAGAAATACTGTGGATATAAAAACTGTACACACCCCTGTTAAAATGCCAGGTTGCTGTGATATAAAAAATTGAGACCACAATAAATCATTTCAAAACTTTTCCCACCTTTAATGCGACCTATAACCTGTACAATTCAATTGAAAAACAAACAAATCTGTTAGGGGAAAAATATAACAAATAAAAAACATACATTAAGCTGGTTGCATAAGTGTGCGGACCCTTAAACTAATACTTTGTTGAAGCATCTTTTGATTTAATTACAACATTCAGCCTTATTGGGTACACAACTACCATCAATTAAAGAGACTCTGATTAACCCCAAATAAAGTTCAGCTGTCCTAGTAGGATTTTCCTGATGTTTACTCAGTTGCCTGCTACAGCAAAATGCACGGTTCACAAAGAACTTAAAAAGCATCAAAGGGATCTCATTGTTTAAACGTATCAGTCAGGACAAGGGTACAAAAAAATTTCCACCGCATCAGATATACCATGGAACACATTGAAGACAGTCATCAAAAATTAGAGAAAATATGGGACAACAGTGATGTTTCAAAGAAGTAGACGTCCCTCCAAAACTGATGAAAAGACAAAATGAAAACTGGTCAGGGAGGCTGCCAAGAGACCTACAGCAACAGTGAAGGAGTTTCAGGAATTTCTAGCAAGTACTGGTTATGTACTACATGTGACAACAATCTCCCATATTCTCCATATGTCTGGACTATGGGGTAGGGTTGCAAGACAGATGCCTTTTATTACACAGAAAAACATCCCAGCCCAGCTAAAATTTGCAAAACAATACATCAAGTCTCCCAAAAGCATGTGGGAAAATGTGTTATGGTCTGATGAGACCAAGGTTGAACTTTTTGGCCACAATTCCAAAAGGTACATTTGGCACAAAAACAACACTTCACATCACCAGAAGAACACCATCCCCACGGTGAAGCATGGTGGTGGCAGTATCATGCTTTGGGTTGCTTTTCTTCAGCTGGAACTGGGGCTTTAGTCAAGGTGGAGAGAATTATGAACAGTTCCAAATACCAGTCACGTTTGGTCCAAAACCTTCAGGCATCTGCTAGAAAGCTTAAGATTAAGAGGAATTTCACCTTTCAACATGACAATAACCCTAAGTATACATCCAAATCAACAAAAGAATAGCTTTACCAGAAGACAATTAAAGTTTTGGAATGGCCCAGCCAGAGCCCAGATCTAAATCCAATAGAAAAATCTGTGGGGTGACCTGAAGTGGGCTGTGCACAAGAGATGCCCTCACAATCTGACAGATCTGGAGTGCTTTTGCAAGAAATAGTGGGCAAATAGACTCCTACTTAAAAAGACTGAATGCTGTAATTAAATCAAAAGGTGCTTCAACAAGGTATTAGTTTAAGGGTGTGCACATTTATGCAACCAGCTTATTGTATGTTTTTTTATTTTTTTATATTTTTCCCCTAACAGATTTGTTTCTTTTGCAATTGAATTGTACAGGTTATATGTCACATTAATGGTGGGAAATTATTTATTGTGGTCTCATTTTTTATATCACAAAAACCTGGCATTTTAACAGGGCTGTGCAGACTTTTTATATCAACTGTATATACATGCAAAGTGTCAATGATGAAGGCTTATATTCTTAATCAAGCTGTAAAAATGTGTCTATATCCTGTTTGTCTGAATGTGAAAACTAATCTGCTTTTCTGGCTTTCACCCCAGAAGGCACATTTCTGAATCTGTAACAGAATGCTAATAGAAATATAATTATTTTTGCATTGTGCATAACATATAAGTTCAGACAATAAATGTTATTTCGTGGAATGCTTAATTAATTCTAACAGATTGCTAGCCACACTAATGATTTGTTTTATGTTATACTAAATATATACTAAGGTATGCATTTGTCAGATGAGTAATATACTTTTAAGATATAATATTATGTTTGTTTTTTGGTAAATACTGATTTAAACACACATAATAATTTGTTTTAAAATAAGAAACATTGACACCTGTGAATGAATCAGAGGAAAGTCAATGCAATTTTAGCATGCATAACCATTCCTCACAGTTTTAGATAAGTCATATGTTATAAACAGCTAATAAACTGCAGAGACAAGACTCACATCTTTGTTATGCAGTCCATTAGTTTATGTTATTATTTTAAATTAAGTTTATTCCCTGTAATCTTTTATTATGTGAACATCTTTCTGAAGTCATTAATAAATGACAAGAAAGGAAAAACTAATATAGTAAAAACTAAGATTTGATAATGCAGATTTACTTAGCAAGGGTATTGAATCAAAACACTGATTGCATACAGTGACAAATTAGTTACATTGCACATTTTGTATCTGCAACATTTTTCTTTCTGCTATATTTTTGAAAACCAGGTATCATTTAAATCAAAAATCCATTAGGGGACCAACTCAGAGGAACCATGATGACCAATAAGAATCTGAAGACATGAAGAAGCATAAACAGGCATAAAAACAAAAATATATAGGTGCAGCATGCACTCAGAATCTTTCATGCTTTCTTGTATAAATAAAATCATGATTCAGAATTCACTCTTCTGTCACATACATTTTCAGATCAGGAAAGAATGAGTCCAATTATACAGGATTAGCTTAGGGGTGCATTTAGGAAAGGAATCTGTGCCCAAGGCCAAAGAAGGCAGCTATTTTTAGTGATTCTTCTTTTGCCAGGTGAATGTATACACCATTTATGGAATCTGCAATATTACACAAGGAAATCATGGACAGTCATTGTATCTTTAAGAAAATTCAGCACTCATAAAAATTAGGAAGTCAGAACTACTTAAGCTTCTGGGCCATTCTCAAGGGCATAGCCAGGGAGTTTAGAAATGTACACGTGACTTCCAGAATGTAGTCCTCTATTTAAAGTGTAACCCCTACCTCTGACAGTGAATGGTTCTGGAGAGCATACATAGTATTAGTAAAAAATCTGAAATTGACAAACTTAAAAAAAACAGCAGCATTTACAACTTAATAAAATAAAAATATGGCAAATATGACTGGGCCTTTTTAATTGGCCAGAATAAATAAATTATTCCAAAAAGTGTCATGTATAACATATGTCTGTCTTTGTTCTTCTAATTTCTATTAGTAAAGAGAGCAGACTTGTTTTAGGTTCAAACAGCTGTCTATATGGTATATCTGACAGCATACTGAAAAGGATATCAGTCCAGCTAGGTCACAGACTTCAAAAAAGAATTAAAGATTTCTGATGCAGTGGGCACTAACTCCCAAGCTGTGCACTAGCAACAGACAGCAAAGAATGAACTTGGAAAGGCAGACTCTTAATTTATCAAAACATCATAGCTGGCAACCTTCCATTTCCAATATGTGGAACAGTACCTCCAACAAGGCCAACAAATGATCAAAATGTGGTGCACTTACTAACAGCATGCATAATAACTGCTTTTTCATACATACAAAATGTTCTTTTGGAGAACTAATATGATTTAATATTATTTGCCTTTGATTTTTTTAAAGAAGTTATTAATAATGAATATGTTATAGAACCTTTCAATATGGAACAAATGAAACACAGAATTTTTAATGCAGTGCACTTGAGAGGTAAGGAGACTGTCCTTCCAAACATGGTGTCAGTAGCCTTCAGACATGGTGCATTTCTATACGTGACCTTGACCACATGCCATTAATCATATTCTTTTTTTAAACAACTTTTTATTAATTGTAAAACAAAGATTGTACAAAATTATTTAAAGATAAATAGAACTAAAACATGACTGTTTATAGTTGCCCAGAAAAAAATATAACATAGAAAACTAAATCATTAAAATTTATCAAGTAAATCACTTAATTTTGGCCAAAATCTAAACTGATGACTAATATTCAAAGCTCCCATTGTGGCAGTTGACAATTCTTTTTTACAGACATTTTTTTTGCGAAATTAATGAATTCAGTGAAAGAAAGAGTAGTTTTACATTTCCATTTCTTTGGGACTATTTTTCTTGCCATAGCTAAAATGGACAAAAGGAAAGGGACCTGCACCCTAGGAACAGAATCCATAACTGGAGCATTAAATAATATCAAGGAGGTAGAAATGATACAATTATCTGTCCACAAAGTTTGGGCAAATTTTTAAATTCAACCCTAAAAAGAGCTACTATTTTACAATCTAATATATTTATTTATTGACATCTGTTGACCGGGAAAGTCCACTGGGTCAGACACCCATTTTCAGTGGAGGCCAAGGTAAAAAAGTTTCACAGTTATGATATACAAAATGAACATACTACGCAAATTATTTACAAGCACATGTTAATCAGTTTGTGAAGACAGGTAGAAAAGGGTGAAGGCTGCCAGCCTAGCCAGATAGAATTTTGCAGATAATTCTGTCATTTGTAAATATAAATGTAAACAACAGGCTTGTTGTCTTAAATGTAAAGAAATACTGTTACATGTGGAACTGGAAATAAATGTGACAACAGTGCACTCTACTGACCAAAGTAAAGCATGCTGTGACCCTTTGAAGTAGCAGTGGTGCTGAAAAGTCTAGATGAAAAAATTCTTTCTAGTGTTTTAACCAAGAGTTAAATGGTTAGATTTAAACATGCAAATGTATTTTTATTGCTCTGTTCCTGACTAGCTGCAAAATAACATAAGGGAGATGTTAAGAATGTAAATGCAGTTAATGTGTAGCCTAGGAACTCCAGGCAAGTGAAAAAGAATGATATAATGTTTATCAGAACTACAATAGCAATTTAAACAGAGAGAATCAGAAGGCATTAAGCATTTTTGTCTGGATCATCCAGCTCACAGCACTGCCTCTTGCTCACATGTAAGTTATCTTAGACTTGTGTTGTCTTGTAGAGATATCTAGAACTACAAAGTTTAGACTAAGTGTTTTTCTGTGATGTCATAACTGTACTACTGATTTATTTTATGTATTTCTGTGTGATCTCTGAACTCTTGACTAGCACTGACTGTGTAGTATAAAGTATTGTTTTGTGGTTTTAATTATTTATTATTAAATATTTTAAAACCTTTTAACTGTGGCTGGTTTGTGTAGAGATAAGTTAAGCTCTAGAGTACATTGCATGTATGCATGGACACCCTTTTAAGGGCCTTTGAGTAGCTGATAAATATTAGCTGGGTGGTGACAAGTAGTGCTACCATATAGTCTGGGTAAAACTGGCACAGCTGGAGAACCTGTGCCAGCCTTCCCCAGAAGTGTCTGTGTGGTTGTATAAACTCTTATTTCAAAGTGTGTGTGTGTGTGTGTGTGTGTGTGTTTGTGTCAGCTACTTGGGCAGGGACATGAAGCACTGGTTGGGCAGAGAGGGTGCTGGAGATTTTAGCTTGCCCAGCTAGGCTGAGATCTGGACCCTATAGCTGTGCCAGTGTGGAGTCTTATTGGGGACCTGGAGAGCAAGGGAGTGACCAGCCCTGGACTGACTGTGATCTCTGTGTGCTCTTAAGGGAAATTGCACTTTACTGTGTGTATTTGTTATCCTTTCCTCATATATGAGACATCCTCTCTGGTGTTAGTGGTGAGGACTGAGGCTCCTTGATTGCTGGGCCAGGGCACGGGTGTCACATATTAATTGGTGGCAGTGGTGGGATATCCACATCACATATTAATTAGTTGGCAAATACTAATTGGCTTATAGTGGTGTGGTAGAGTGAATCCTGTAGCTTGTGTACAGTGAGCTTTGAAGGTGTTTTGTACTCTAAAGCAGCCATGCAGTGAATACTCAGAGTTCAGATCACAATTGTTTTATTTCTTTTGTTAGCTTAGTTAGTCAGGGTGAGCAGGCAGCATGTCAGCAGAGGAGTATGGAAAGCTGACAAGGAGCCAGCTGGCAGAGATATGCCAGGCTAGGGGACTGGTGCATGGAAACCTGACTAAAGCAGACCTGATTGCAGCCTTGGTTACAGCTGCATGAGAAAACAGCAACCAGGAGGACAATCAGACTGACAGTAGAGATATAATTCCTTCAGAGAATGGACAGCTCAACCTTTCTGCAGTGGACTTAAAAATCCAGCTGGAGCTAAAGAGACTTGAGTTTGAGTTGGAGGCCAGGCGTGAGGAATTAGAAGCAAATGAGAGACTGCAATGTTTGCAGGCTGAGGAGAATGTAAAACTGTTACGTCTGCAAGCTGAGGAACAAGAGAGGCAGAGGCAGCATGAGAAGGAGATTCTGACTCTTCACCAGAGTCATGGAGGTAAAGTGGAAGGGACTAACTGGACCTCAGAAGCACAAAAGGTCAGTAAATTTCTCCTGCAGTTTAAAGAGGATAATTTTGATAGTTTCATTCATATGTTTGAGAGGATATGTAAACAGTATGAAGTTGATCAAGGGCTCTGTGTATGGTTCCTGACCCCCTTACTCCATGGTAAAGCTGTAACTGTTCTGTCCAGAATGTCTGATGTTGCATGTTTTGATTATACTGCTGTATAAACAGTCTTTTAGAACTGTTTAAGTTAACACCTGAAATATATAGGAAAAAGTTTCATAAGCCTAGACTCAAGGCAGATGAAAGTGTGTCTGAATATGTTGCTGAATTGAGCACTTATTTCCATAGGTGGGTGAGTGGATGTCAGGTCACCACTTTTGAAGGGCTGGCAGACCTTCTGGTGAGGGAACAAGCCCTTAGCACTTTGTCTGAGGACATGAGGATCTGGTTAGCTGATAGACAATGTGCTACTTCAGATGAGTTGGGGAAGAAAGGAGACCTATACCTGGCAAGCAGGGTAGCCCTGCACAGGAAGGAGACCCCCAGTACTGCTCATGGGTCTAAAGGAACCCATGGTGGGCAGCACAGGCTGCCACAACAGAATCTGCCAGTAGCAGGGAAAGCCATTATTCCAGGTGCACGTCCAGGAGCTAGGGATAAATGTTTTGAATGCAACCAGTGGGGCCATGTGGCATACAGGTGTCCACGGAGGCAAGATGGGGAACCAAAGGTGAGGAAGCCAGTAAGTGGGAAAGACAAAATGCCAATAGTAGGTTGTCTTGAGACAACAGGGGTACTAAACTACCATCCTGCAGAAGTCCGGAAAGGGAAGGATTTGGATGAGGCAGCACCATGTGCTTATGCAGTTACATGCAGTCAGGCTAGGAAACAAGCATGTGGGTCTGGTAGCCTGGGGGAGACCCAGACAGGCTACATACTTGCAGCCAGGACTGGTGAAGTGGTTACTTCAGGGAGGGAGCTACTCTGTAGCTGTGAGACTGAAGGTAAGCCACAGCTGCTTGAGGGTACTGATGGTCCCTTGGACAGAGTGACTGCAAAGGTAGAGGTAAGTATTAGTACCCAGGCTGACAGTGAGGCACCACTGTCAGAGGATGCCAGACTTCCTGTGCAAGGGGAGCTGGAAGGGTTACAAGGAGAGAGTTGACACAGGCTCAGCTCTCAGACCCTACATTGCAATGCCTGAGGCAGGTAGCTACGGAGGCACCTGATTCTCAAGGAAAGGGGAAATCTGTATACCGGGACAAAGGGTTACTATACAGAGAGTGGACCCCTGAGGGAGGGCTAGATGGTGAGAGAGTACAGCAGTTGGTAGTGCCTAGAGTGTACCATCTGGCACTTCTAACCATAGCCCATGATATTCCCTTTGCAGGTCATATGGGCATAAAAATGTACAAAGAGGCATACTATGCAGAACTTCTATTAGCCTGGAATTTCCAGAGATGTAACAGGATACTGCAGGACCTGCAAGCAGTGCCAAAAGGTAGGCAAGGCAGGAGACAAGGTGAGAGCTCCTTTAATTCCTTTGCCTGTGATTGCGGAGCCATTTCAGAGGTTAGCTATGGATATTGTGGGTCCTCTGAGTACCCCAAGTTCCACAGAACAAAATATATCCTAGTGGTAGTGGATTATGCTACACGAAACCCTGAGGCAGTGGGCTTTGTCCTCCATTGAGGCAGAGAAGGTGGCAAATACTTTGTTAGAGATTATCAACAGGATTGGTTTCCCAAAAGAAATACTGACTGACAGAGGTGCCAATTTCATGTCAGACCTGCTGCCTTGTCTGTGGAAGTCCTGTGGGGTGAAGCACATGAAGACCATCCCCAAACTAATGGTCTTGTTGATAGGTTAAACTCTACAATCAAATCCATGCTGCAGGCATTTGCAGATCAGTTTAAGAGGGAGTGGGACAAATATTTGCCCCATCTATTGTTTGATTACAGAGAAGTTCCCCAGGAATCCATAGGTTTTTCACCCTTTGAGTTGCTTTATGGGCATAGGGTGAGGGTACCTCTAGATTTAATTTGAGATGAGTGCGAAGGTGAGTGTGAGTCTCTCAAGAAATCTGTTGGGGCATATGTCCTAAACCTCAGGACAAGGTTTAGGGAACTCATGGGCTTGGCCTAAGAAAACCTGTCAGAAGCCCAACAACAGGAAAAGGTGTGGTATGACAGGAATGCTCGAGCTAGAGAGTATGCTGTGGGGCAGCAGCTAATGGTTCTCATTCCTATCAGACTCAACATGCTGAAAGCAGCTTTGGAGGGTCCCTACAAGGTGGTAAGAAAGGTAAGTGATGTTAACTACATGGTGGAACTGCTAGGCAGATGGCACGGGCACAAATTGTACCATGTTAATATGATGAAACCTTACCATGATAGGGAGGCCCTTGTGCTGAGCATTTGCAGTGGATTGCAGAAGGAGTCTGAGGGAGATCTGGGGACTTATCTCCTCAGTGAGGCTTGGGCTGACACCTCAGTGAAAGGGGTAGCAATGTCCCAGCAGCTATCTCCTACCTATGTTCAAGAAATCCAAGCAGTGTTGCTGGAATTTTGGGACATGTTCACTGGGAAACCAGGGTGCACCCACCTGGTGCAGCACCAGGTGGATACAGGACTCCAAAGGCCTATTAGGCAGGCCCCTTATAGGGTGCCTGAGAGAGTCAGACAGACCCTAAGGGAGGAGGTACAGGAGATGTTGGAACTAGGGGTGATTCAAGACTCCAACATTCCCTGAGCCTCCCCAGTGGTGCTGGTGCCAAAGAAGGATGGCAGCACCAGGTTCTGTGTAGACTACAGGAAATTAAATAGTCACACAGAGTCAGATGCTTACCCCATGCCTAAGACAGATGAGGCCCTAGAGCAGCTGGGTGGGGCTAAGTTTCTTGCAACCACTGATCTTACCAAGGGTTACTGGCAGGTGCCCTTGACTCCAAGTGCTAGAGAGAAGTCAGCCTTTATGACTTTTTTGGCTTGTATGAGTTCACAAAGATGCCCCTTGGAATGAAGAATGCCCCAGCGACTTTCCAGAGGCTGGTAGATCATATCCTAGCAGGAGCAGGAGGGTTTGCCCTTGATTACCTGGATGATATTACCATCTACAGCCATTCCTGGCAAGAGCACCTTCAGCATGTCAGGGAGGTGCTGGGCAGACTACAGAGGGCAGGGTTGACCATTAAGCCGAGCAAATGTCAGGTGGGTATGGTGGAGGTCTCCTACCTAAGACATAGAATGGGGAGTGGTAAAATAAGGCCAGAACCTGCCAAAGTGGAAGCCATTCAGGCATGGCCTGTATCTGTTACCAAAAAGCAGGTGAGGGCATTTTTAGGGACAGTAGGGTACTACAGAAAGTTCATCATCAGTCATGGGTGCCAGAACCATAGAGCGAGGAGGGAGGTGTGCCCCCCCACACTTTTGCAGCAGATCCATCTTATTTTTTTTCTCTTTGTTTCAGTCTGTCAGAAATGAGCTGAAGGCATTTCCAGCTGGCTGAAGGTGCTCACGTATTTCTGGCTGACTCAAATGCGAGCGAGCAGGAAATTTGCAATTTACTGTTGTAGATGAAATTACTAGATTATCGGCTGCAGAACAGAATGAAGTACAGGGCAAGCGATTTACTGCTGCAGGATGATCTGGTGGGGAATGAAGTAAGGTAAGAAACTAAGGGTGTGTGTGTGTGTGTGTGTGTGTGTGTGTGTGTGTGTGTGTGTGTGTGTGTGTGTGTGTGTGTGTGTGTGGATTATCAGCTGCACAACGGAATGAAGTACAGGGCAAGTGATTTACTGCTGCAGGACGATCTGGTGGGGAATGAAGTAAGGTAGGAAACTAAGGGTGTGTATGTGTGTGTGTGTGTGTGTGTGTGTGTGTGTGTGTGTGTGTGTGTGTGTGTGTGTGTGTGTGTGTGTGTGTGTGTGTGTGTGTGTGTGTGTGTGTGTGTGTGTGTGTGTGTGTGTGTGTGTGTGTGTGTGTGTGTGAGTGTGTGTGTGTATCTCTCTGTTGAACAGGTGATCTGCTGTGTAATGCCTTATTCTATGAAATCTCTTTTTTTAAAGTATTCATGTATTCCAAGTTCTAGATTTTTACCATATTTTCCACGAGTTGTGGAAAGACAATGGCTTTCTGAATGATAGGTACATTTATAGATGTTGTATTGAAAATTATCATTTTCTTGACTTTCTGATCTGTCTTTTTGTGAGTGTTGTAGGTTCAGAGTTTTCTGAATCACAAGAGCTCATTCACAAGCTACATAAGAAGACAGGACGTTCATGTTTTTATTCCTTCATTCATTCATTCATTCATTCATTCATTCATTCATTCATCAAGTAAGTGGGTTGGATCATACAACCTTTTTTTACCATGATCTAGTGAAAGAAGATTAGACTACAAGCATATACAATATATGTTGTATGTAATATACCACCTATTAAGTCAGGCAAGTTTTAGAAGTATTTCTGTGACTAGAAGTCATCTAAATTGACTATTAGCCTGGAATTTCCAGAGACGTAACAGGATACTGCAGGACCTGTGAGCAGTGCCAAAAGGTAGGCAAGGCAGGAGACAAGGTGAAAGCTCCTTTAATGCCTTTGCCTGTGATTGCGGAGCCATTTCAGAAGGTAGCTATGGATATTGTGGGTCCTCTGAGTACCCCAAGTTCCACAGGAAAAAGTATATCCTAGTGGTAGTGGATTATGTTACACGAAACCCTGAGGCAGTGGGCTTTGTCCTCCATTGAGGCAGAGAAGGTGGCAAATGCTTTGTTAGAGATTTTCAGCAGGGTTGGTTTCCCAAAAGAAATACTGACTGACAGAGGTGCCAATTTCATGTCAGACCTGCTGGCTTGTCTGTGGAAGACATGTGGGGTGAAACACATGAAGACCATCCCTAGACTAATGGTCTTGTTGAGAGGTTAAACTCTACAATCAAGTCCATGCTGCAGGCATTTGCAGATCAGTTTAAGAGGGAGTGGGACAAATATTTCCCCCATCTATTGTTTGCTTACAGAGAAGTTCCCCAGGAATCCACAGGTTTTTCACCCTTTGAGTTGCTTTATGGGCATAGGGTGAGGGTACCTCTAGATTTAATTTGACATGAGTGCAAAGGTGAGTGTGAGTCTCTCAAGACATCTGTTGGGGCATATGTCCTAAACCTCAGGACAAGGCTTAGGGAACTCATGGGCTTGGCCTAAGAAAACCTGTCAGAAGCCCAACAACAGGAAAAGGTGTGGTATGACAGGAATGCTCGAGCTAGAGAGTATGCTGTGGGGTAGCAGCTAATGGTTCTCATTCCTATCAGACTCAACATGCTGCAAGCAGCTTGAGAGGGTCCCTACAAGGTGATAAGAAAGGTCCGTGATGTTAACTACATGGTGGAACTGCTAGGCAGATGGCAGAGGCACAAATTGTACCATGTTAATATGTTGAAACCTTACCATGATAGGGAGGCCCTTGTGCTGAGCATTTGCAGTGGATTGCAGAAGGAGTCTGAGGGAGATCTGGGGACTTATCTCCTCAGTGAGGCTTGGGCTGACATCTCAGTGAAAGGGATAGCAATGTCCCAGCAGCTATCTTCTACCTATGCTCGAGAAATCTGAGAAGTGTTGCTGGAATTTTGGGACATGTTCACTGGGAAACCAGGGTGCACCCACCTGGTGCAGCACCAGGTGGATACAGGACTCCAAAGGCCTATTAGGCAGGTCCCTTATAGGGTGCCTGAGAGAGTCAGACAAACCCTAAGGGAGGAGGTACAGGAGATGTTGGAACTAGGGGTGATTCAAGACTCCAACATTCCCTGGGCCTCCCCAGTGGTGCTGGTGCTAAAGAAGGATGGCAGCACCAGGTTCTGTGTAGACTACAGGAAATGAAATAGTCACACAGAGTCAGATGCTTACCCCATACCTAAGACAGATGAGGCCCTAGAGCAGCTGGGTGGGGCTAAGTATCTTACAACCACTGAACTTACCAAGGGTTACTGGCAGGTGACCTTGACTCCAAGTGCTAGAGAGAAGTCAGCCTTTATGACTTTTTTGGCTTGTATGAGTTCACAAAGATGCCCCTTGGAATGAAGAATGCCCCAGCGACTTTCCAGAGGCTGGTAGATCATATCCTAGCAGGAGCAGGAGGGTTTGCCCTTGCTTACCTAGATGATATTGCCATCTACAGCCATTCCTTGCAAGAGCACCTTCAACATGTCAGAGAGGTGCTGGGCAGACTACAGAGGGCAGGGTTAACCATTAAGCCGAGCAAATGTCAGGTGGGTATGGTGGAGTTCTCCTACCTAGGACATAGAATGGGGAGTGGTAAAATAAGGCCAGAACCTGCCAAAGTGGAAGCCATTCAGGCATGGCCTGTACCTTTCACCAAAAAGCAGGTGAGGGCATTTTTAGGTACAGTAGGGTACTACAGAAAGTTCATCATCAGTCATGGATGCCAGATCCATAGAGCGAGGTGGGAGGGGTGCCCCCCCCCACACTTTTGCAGCAGATCCATCCTATTTTTTTTCTCTTTGTTTCAGCCTGTCAGAAATGAGCTGAAGGCATTTCCAGCTGGCTGAAGGCGCTCACTTATTTCCGGCTGACTCAAATGCGAGCGAGCAGGAAATTTGCAATTTAGTGTTGTAGATGAAATTACTGGATTATCGGCTGCAGAACGGAATGAAGTGCAGGGAGAGCGATTTACTGCTGCAGGATGATCTGGTGGGGAATGAAGTAAGGTAAGAAACTAAGGGTGTGTGTGTGTGTGTGTATGTGTGTGTGTGTGTGTGTGTGTGTGTGTGTGTGTGTGTGTGTGTGTGTGTGTGTGTGTGTGTGTGTGTGTGTGTGTGTGTGTGTGTGTGTGTGCGTGTGTGTGTGGATTATCGGCTGCAGAACAGAATGAAGTACAGGGCAAGTGATTTACTGCTGCAGGACGATCTGGTGGGGAATGAAGTAAGGTAGGAAACTAAGGGTGTGTATGTGTGTGTGTGTGTGTGTGTGTGTGTGTGTGTGTGTGTGTGTGTGTGTGTGTGTGTGTGTGTGTGTCTCTGTTGAACAGGTGATCTGGTGTGTAATGCCTTATTCTATCAAATCTCTTTTTTAAAAGTATTCATGTATTCCAAGTTCTGGATTTTTACCAGATTTTCCATGAGTTGTGGAAAGACAATGGCTTTCTGAATGATAGGTACATTTATAGATGTTGCATTGAAAATTATAATTTTCTTGACTTTCTGATCTGTCTTTTTGTGAGTGTTGTAGGTTCAGAGTTTTCTGAATCACAAGAGCTCATTCACAAGCTACATAAAAAGACAGGACATTCATGTTTTTATTCATTCATTCATTCATTCATTCATTCATTCATTCATTCATTAAGTAAGTGGGTTGGATCATACAACCTTTTTTTATCCATGATCTAGTTGCAAGAAGATTAGATTACAAGCATATACAATATATGTTGTATGTAATATACCACCTATTAAGTCAGGCAAGTTTTAGAAGTATCTCTGTGACTAGAAGTCATCTAAATTGACTAAGTATTATTCTGTCATTAAAGATTATATATCCAGGTGAACAGTGAGCAGAATTCAAGCCTTGAGATACAGATTATGTTGGCTAACAATGGTTCTTGCTCACCTGACTAACATACTTCCAACATGTGACTGCTTTTCTTTACCAATAAATATACAGACAGGTTTCTTAGGTACGTGCTTGAGGTTTTATTATCTATGTAGATTGAGATCAGACTGGAATATATAGTGAGTTCCTTCTACTACTGCAGTAAATGGAATGCTGTAAAATACTCCTGGAAATAAAGCACTTCCACTATAACTTATTGACATAACTGAATGAGGTTAGTTATACCACATCAATTCTATGGAACTGTCATTTTGCAAGATATTTTATCAAAGATTCAGTCATAACCTTGCCTGGATGAAAAATGGAAAAAAAAAATAAAATGCAGCATGACCCCCCCACATACACCCATGGGAGGGGCAATCTTTTCCACCCCGAAAGTTATATGTATCAATGCAATGGCTGCACAAACATGTGCTTTTTTTTGATGCAATTTGGTATTAGTTCCAGATTTTTGCTTCATAGTTGCAGCATAGGAATGTTCACTAGAGACTGTTTGATTTCTGTACTAGTGGAATGCTCTGTTTACGACTGGAGTTGTATAGCAGGAGTAGATTTCCAAATGAAGTGTTTCAAGGCAGGATGTTTGCAATATAAAGGATGCTGTGGGATAATTTTAAATGGGAGAGAGTCAATGTACTTTGTATTTCTAGACATTTTATTTATTTGTTTTGGAAAGATAGAGGTTCTCCTTTGGAAATTTGTTGTATATTTAGATTTTTGTATTTTTATGTGGGTTGAAAGGATATTTACTGGAACATAGAGAGGGCTGGGTCAATGGAGTGATCAAGCAATAGTCAAATGATTGACACCTATAAGGTATGATATAGCTTTTGTGTAATGATCCACATTTTTTCATTTTGTTCATTAACAATTAAATTCTGTTGGTCAAATTTTAATTGCTGGTTAATGATGGCTCCTACAAACATATTTGCAATTCCTCATTTTAATGCACTGTTATTTTGCGAGATGGTTTCATTTCTTTATGGTTTCCTTTTGAAGGCCTGGAGGTAAATAGTGTTATCTTTGTGTTTTTGGTGTTTAGACAGACTTGTGACTTTACAAGCTATTGGTCTATAGAAGCATTTTTTTATTGCACTATTTTCTGAAATTAAATTACAGAGGGCACTGAACATAATAAGGTAGAGTTATTTGCATACTGGATAATGTTGCTGCCTTATGCAATATTTATGCATTTCATTTATAAAGATGTTTAACAGAAATGGACCTTGGACTGATCTTTGAAGTGGTTCTACTGTACTGGGTAGAAAAGAAGAATATGTGTTACACCGGTGGGTATGCAAACAATTTTATCATTAAATCACTAAAACCTACTTTAGCTAATTTAATAAGTGGTAATGGGTGAGATATGGTATTGACAGTTTGGGATCAATCTAAGCATCATATAGCTTTTAGTTAACTGTATTTATGAATGTTATTAATGCTGTTTCAGCACTGTCTGTCTAAAGCTGTGGTTTGTGAGGGAGAGTAAGTTGTTTAGATGTTGTACATTTTTAGTATGTTCCTCTTACTTGCAATATATGAAATTAAAAGCATTAACTTATATTGTTGTGGTTCCATTGCAGTTTCTATAATATAGATATTTATTTGCAGTCACTGATTTTAACTAAAGTTCAAAGTCTGTGTAATATAACAATATAAGATTATTTTCATTGTATGGACAAACATGATTGTCTGTACATCTAATTAGTATTGATACTGGATATGCTATAGAGTCAACAGCAATTTGAGATTAGTCAGAGAGTAAGTTGTTTTGTGCCGCAGTAGACATTTTTAGCTTAGTTACCATTTTTTATGATATTGGTTACCACTAAATCTAACCAGAAAGAGTATTTATTTTAAAGGGTTCATTTAAAGCATATTTTGTATTTAATTAAAGTTATAGCAGAACTTATAAAATGTAAGTTTAAAATACAGAGAGTGTTAAAGCCAGTTTTACGTGGACATGGATTTGCTTGTGGTTTTCTTTCAGGTCTAAGCAAATTATTGAGCTATTTGGGATTTTCTTTGCTGGTGGTTTACATATTATTTTATTATTGTATGTCTATTTTTATTGACAGTTTTGATTAATTTCTCAAATGTATTTATTTATTTGACATTATTTTACCTTGAAAGTCCAATTGGGCTAGAAGGTGTCCATTTTCAGGGGATGCCCGGAGAGAAAAGCTTCACAATCACAATCTTTCAAAAATCAAGTACAGATATTTTAAATCACAAAGTATCATGTTACATTACAAAACATAAGAGTGAAACAATGTTGTAATAAGTAAATCATAGAACATATATTTCAAAGTAGAGTCCAATGAAAAACAATAACATGAGTTGGAGACGGTATGTGAGGAAAAGCTCAATAGTCATATTATATGTTACATAGTTACGTATGTGATAAATGAGACCTAAGACATGCTAATAAGAAATTTAAAGAGATATTAGAGATTACATTATTAGAGACAGTCAGGGGAAATTGAGTGATGTCTTAGTATGAGAGATGGTGTTCATATTATGGTTACAGAAGGACAAAGGATGGAGAGAAGGAGATTATAGGAAGAATATGGGCTAGGGTGTCTTCGGGGAGCTTAGGTGAGTAAGGAGGAAAGAGAAAGAGGGAGAGAAAAGGTCTGCAGAGATGAACTTGATAAGGTAAGGTAGTGGGAAGACAAAAGAAAGGAGTGGAGTAGGAAGGTAGAGAGGGTTGTGAAGTATGATTTAGGTTGAACAGGTGAGTGAAGTGTAGTGACTATAAGTTTTATAAATTTTGGGGTGCTTTTCCGCATGATTCATAGTTGGCTTGAAGCTAGCTGTTATTGAGGGAGCATATATATATATATATATATATATATATATATATATATACAGAGAGAGAGAGATATTTAATCATTTTCTGCATGGTGGTGATAATGTGTTTAACATGCTGAGAAAGATGTCATTAAATAATGTAATAGCTTTCTTTAGCAGTAAGTGCTTTAAAGGTAACCAGTGAGTAGATTAGCTTATAACAATTAGTGTTAGAAGGTTTAGAAGGTGATGGCATGTGAAGGGTATTGCAACCTTCAACTAACTTAGAAAACTGTCTGTTACAATGGACACATTAATAATTTATGTGTGTGGTGATGGTGCAGTAACTATACTACACTGATTGTAATTTTTGGGCCACACTCATTGGCATTCAATTTTCTTTGATTAAATACTTTCTTAAGAATTGTCTTTACTTCACTTACAGAGACAAAGCATAAGGAAAGTCCAGATTTGTTGACGTAGGTTGATTACATGTGGAGCTGGCAAGTCAGTAGTGATTGTGTTATAGAATCAGAATCCATCCATCCATCCATCCATCCATCCATCCATCCATCCATCCATCCATCCTGCCACATAGTAATCAGAAAACATTTCTGCTACTACTTCTGGGCTTGTAATTTTTAGTCACCCTCCCCAACCAACATCTAAGATCATCTGCTTTTATTGTACATCTTTCTAGAATTGCTCTGGATTGTGAAAAAAAAGGAATGACTGTTTTAAAAGTTTTTTCTTTCATGTTTTTATTTTAGATTTATATTTATTTCTAAGTAAGGCACAGCTGTTCCAATTTTATTGGAAGTTTGATTTTTTTGATATTTTTTTCATGTACTATCCTTGATTTTTTATGTTCTTTTTAAGTCAGCATTCAGCCAAGATGCATTGTTAGACCTTACTTTTTGAGGTGATTTAGGGACATGTTCCCCTGTAAAGCAAGTAAAATATTTGAGAAGAACTACATTATTCAGATCTGAAAACATCTAATTAACCAGTTAAGACTAGGTACCATTTTTTTAGCAAGCAGTTGAGAGTGTAACTGTGCAAGGCATGGGGATAACTCAGATTTCACCCTTATTAAAATGTTCAAAGTCTCAAAAAAAATTAATTTTAAAATATGGCATGTTACAAATTAGCATATTCCTTTCTACTTGCCATGTAACAACAAGCATGGGTAGGATATCCATGCCTTGTTACAATGTGGTGCAAGCAGTGATGTCACTTGTTGAGATGCAGCTGATATCGATATTTCCAAAAACACTGGTGGCTGAAAGGATATCACCATCACAACTGATGTTTTAGCATTTTCATTCTTTGAGTCATAATGAACTTCATCAGAAATAAATTAAAAAAAAAATCACACAATTCAAATCAACCAATCAAAGCTACTAGATAATGCATTGCTCAATCTTATTTAACTATAACATACTTTTTAAGGAGACAGTTTTGTTCAAGCTGGGATAAAAGATAACTTTTTAAGGAGGCAGTGCATGATGGATGAGTTGCCTACTTGCTTTAGCAGGTGATATCAATGCTTACAAGTACCCATTCATCAGATGAGTGAGTACTTAGAGAAACTGGGATGGTTTTCTGTTGTTATGTTCTTTTGCCTTTAATACTGGCAGAATATTGATAATTTCACCTCTGGGCAGTGTTTGGAGGTATACATTGCATACAAGAAAGTCATATTTTTTATTTGTTTTAACACTGATTAGGGCAGTGTGGTAATGAACAGTAAGAAACAAATGCTACTCAAATACTGGAAGGATACCAGATAATTAAATATGTGGATAGTGTAAGCAGTATATACTTTTGAGCATTGACTGATTATTTCTAATTTAAAAAATGAGAAGCAGAGTAGGAAAGGGAAACTACCTTCTAAGACAATGGAAGTGGGTCATGTAGCAACATATCAAATATTGCTTTCTGCATGTGAGTAAGACAATTTCCCAACATATATCGCAGATAAACCTATACAAAAATGATTATGCCAAGCAGTCACCTACCAAAGACTATTTTAGTGGAAATATTTAGTGAGAAATCAATATATTTATTCTCTAGGAGTAAGATATTTATTCCATATTATAGTAAAAATGCATACACTATGGTGGATTACATGATGTGATCATTGTGGGCTAGACAGCAATATGCCAAAGGTTGCTTTCAGTGAGGAAGCAAAATATTTCCTCTGTGTGAATAGGACAATGTTCCAAGTTATACGTAACAGCCATACAATATTGTGGACTGTCGGGTAGAATCATGGAGATGCCAGACAGTAACTCATAAAATGGCTGCTTTCAGTGTATTGAGAATTGTCTTAAAAATATTGTATTGAGTACTTGTATAATGTGGTTGTTTCTCCAGGAGAGAAATAGGAAATACACGTGTAGGTCTACATATCTACATATATATATATATATATATATATATATACACATGCACAGTGTGTGTGGATTATCGGCTGCAGAACGGAATGAAGTACAGGGCGAGCGATTTACTGCTGCAGGGCAATCTGGTGGGGAATGAAGTAAGGTAGGAAACTAAGGGTGTGTGTGTGTGTGTGTGTGTGTGTGTGTGTGTGTGTGTGTGTGTGTGTGTGTGTGTGTGTATGTGTGTGTGTGTGTGTGTGTGTGTGTGGGGGGGGGGGTGAATGCCCCCATTCAATACACCTGGTGGCTAGAGACTCAAACCCTGTACCCTTAGTATAGAGTAAAAAGCCTAAAGTCCCTAGCCACCACCACTTCTGAGCTTTACTCACATTTCTTTTTGCTAAGAGTTGAGACTATAGTGAGAACTGAATTTGTATTCCCCCAGGTTTCTTTGTGCTAAGCATTGAGAGCTATAGTGAGAACTGAATTTGTATTCCCCCGGGTTTCTTTGTGCTAAAAGTTGAGAGCTATAGTGAGAACTGAATTTGTATTCCCCCAGGTTTCTTTGTTCTAAGCATTGAGAGCTATAGTGAGAACTGAATTTGTATTCCCCCAGGTTTCTTTGTGCTAAGAGTTGACAGCTATAGTGAGAACTGAATTTGTATTCCCCCCAGGTTTCTTTGTGCTAAGAGTTGAGAGCTATAGTGAGAACTGAATTTGTATTCCCCCCAGGTTTTTAGAGCTGTGGTGAGAAGTGAGAAATTAATTCACTAAATGACAGCCAGTAAGTTTAATTCTTCCTATTTTTCAAAGCTGCTGATTTAGCATAGTGGTATGCTACTCTGACTGTAGTACATAGGATCCTGGGTTCAAGATGTACTAGTGAAACGCATGGTGGTAACACAGCATTTTATTCTAGCAACTTTACAAAATTATACAAGCAATGTTTAAAATGTGTCCTTGGTTTTTGACCTTTTGCCCCCCCCCCCCAAAAAAAATGAAATTGAAAATAAGTGTGAGAAGCTGTGCAAGATGCCTATGGCTTACACTGCTGTCATTCTATGTATAGTGTGGGTGTGGAAGTAGACCTTTATGATGTAAATGTTCTGAATTGGGCAGTTTTGTCATCATTGGCTCATACATTTAGTTTCATTGCTTACAAGAATACTGCTTCAAACTACAAATTTAAAACACATTCAAATAAGTGTTGCTGTATTACACAAGGAATATAATTTAATACAATCAGGTTAATACAATCAGGAAGGTGAATCAAAAAATGTATACATGTATGCTTGCTCACAGGATACAGGAGATCAAAACAGGGGAAGAGACCAGCCACCAATAGAGTCCCCAGGGTTCGGTGCTGAGACTTTCTGTTTGGCATATACATCTCAAAAGTAGAAGGAAATGCCAAAGGGCTTTGGCTGACTAAGTATGAGATGACTGCAAGCTAGGAGCAGTTATTGAATCCCCGAATGACTTAGCCATCATGCAGGAAGGTTTGTCCTAAACAATAACTGGTGTCAAAATCATGAATTGAAACTAAACTCCAAGAAATACATTATTGTATCCTTTGGGAAGTCATCTTCTGCAGGGATCTGCAAAATAGTCACAATGCCCCCTGAGAACTAACCCAGTTGTTTGGCATTTGGGAACTCATGTGTACAGTAACCTAACTTTTGACCAACATGTGCTCAGAGTCATAAGAAAGTCTTTCTGTATTGCACAGTTTATAAACAAATTGATTGTGACTAGATCTAGAGATGTTATTGTCTCCCTTTACAAAGCCCTCATTATGTCAATCATTTTGTCTAATGCCTACTTTGGCATGTATCTGTCCAGACCCATGCAACAATTGGAATACCCACAGAGATACCTTACTAAAAGGATACAAGTCCTACACAATAGGTCTTGCACGGACCACCTCAAAGATTTATCATTATACTCAGTATCCTACAGAGTGCTTAGAGGTGACATGTGTCAGGCATACAAGGCATCCTCCGATCTCATACAGATGGACCTATTGAACATCAGCAAGTCTAATGTCATCAGAAATGGCATCAGAAATACTCAGTCCAGGTATCTAAGCTGAATGTTGTGTAAAACAAAGCTCACCCCCGTCCACATTCAAGTTCAACTTGGATCTAAGGATGGGTAATAGAAAATGTATTCCAGGATTGCCCCTCATGCCACTAATGGATAGAGGCAGTTCCTAAATGCTGCATCCCTTACCTGGGTCCCCTCAAATTATCTATAGTATGATTACATTTATTCTCACTAGGGCTAATATACAATTATCAGCCATGGGATAGGTAAGACCAATCAGAAAATGTTAATTCAAGCATCAAAGGGAAATTGGCTAAGCTTAAAATGTCCTCCAAGAGAATCTATATTGTGGTAGTAAATAGTTTTAAAAATTAGATCACTAAGTGCCCCTCTCACTCTTTGCCCCCCCCCCAGTCTTCAACAGTTTCCAGTCCCTCTGTCCCCAGTTATAGTACCATAGCTGCTCCCTTCACAGACCTGACAAGGAAGAATAGGCCAGATAAGGTAGTGTGGACCCCAGCATGTGAGCAGGCATTCCAGAAGCTTAAAGAAGCTTTGGGAGGACCCCCTGTGTTAGCCAGTCCAGATTACAACAAAGAATTTGTTGTGCAGGTGGATGCTTCAAACCATGGGGTTGGGGGCTGTACTTAGCCAGATTTCTTCAGAGGGAGAAGAGCACCCAGTGGTTTATCTCAGTCATAGGCCTCAACCCAGGGAGGAATGCTATGTAGGGGTAGAAAAGGAATGTCTAGCCATAGTGTAGGCACTGCAGAAACTTTAGCCTTATCTGTATGGAAGGAAATTCACTTTTATGACAAATCACAACCCCCTAAAATGGTTAAACAGAGCCAGCCAGCAAAATACCAAGTTGCTAAGATGGAGCCTAGGGTAGCAAGCATATGATATGTCAGTGCAGCACTGCAGTGGGGTTAGCAATGCCAATGCAGATGGGCTCTCAAGACAGGGAATGGGGTAGGTATACTCAGATAGACCTGGTCCTCTCAAGCTGCATTTCTCAAGGGTCACTTGTAAAACTAGCTTGAGTTCTCTGGGGGTGGGGGGATAAATGTGAAGACTGGTAGAGAAGGGTGAAAACTGCCAGTCTAGTCAGATAGAATTTTGCAGATAATTCTGTCATTTATAAATATAAATGTAAACTACAGGCTTGTTGTCTTAAATGTAAAGAAATACTGTTACATGTGGAACTTGAAATAAATGTGACAACAGTGCACTCGACTGACCAAATTAAAGCACATGGTGACCCTTTGAAGTAGCAATGGTGCTGAAAAGTCTAGATGAAGAAATTCTTTCTATTGTTTTAACTAAGAGTTAAATGGCTAGATTTAAACATGCAAATGTATTTTTATTGCTCTGTTCTTGACCAGCTGCAAGATAACAAAAGGGAGATGTTAAGAATGTAAATGCAGTTAATGTGTAGCCTGGGAACTCCAGGAAAGTGAAAAAGAATAATGTAATGTTTATCAGAACTGCAATAGCAATTTAAACAGAGAGAATCAGAAGGCATTAAGCATTTTTGTCTGGATCATCCAACTCACAGCACTGCCCCTTGCTCACATGTAAGTTATCTTAGACTTGTATACACACAAAGTACAAACAGCCATTTGCATAAATGACATGCTGGAGCAACAAATAAGTAGAATTATACACACAGCACCATCCAGCGTAACAGCCAACAGCAACAAAGTCAGACCACTGCTGAAATATCCAAAAGTAGGTTTAATAGTAGAACAACTGATAAAAACAGTGAATATGGTTAACACTTTTGTGGTCTCAAACACCACTCTTCAGAACTTCATAAAAAATGAAGGTGATCTATGTGTGCTCTTAAGGGAAATTGCACTTTACTGTGTGTATTTGTTATCCTTTCCTCATATATGAGATGCCCTCTCTGGTGTTAGTGGTGAGGATTGAGGCACCTTGATTGCTGGGCCAGGGCACGGGCGTCACACAGTTGATAAGTGCAACATCTTGTGGTTAACAGGTAGGTACATGCATAATTATATGACTGTGACATAATAAAATATATGTTAATCTGATACATTACATCAAAAGAGAATGGGCATGAAAGCTAATGTTTAATAGTTGAGTTGGAAGGAGGAAACTAAAAGGAAGAATAGTAGGGAAGGTGAATATGAAACCAGTCTGTGTTAAAGACATCATTACACCTCCAACAATTAAGTTTTCCATTGTTATATATTAAAGCCACTTAATCAGGAGTTAGAAAAGCTCTGTGAATAAATCTATATGTATGTATCTTCCAAAAAAGAGAAGAAGTAGATTTTCCAACAGATTTAAGAATTAAGCATTTATCTTCATCAGAAAAGGTCTTCTCATTAATCTTAGTTGAGTAATTCCAAAATAATGAATCTGTGGAACCAAACTCTTCCCTTATTATTTTCAAAATTATTGCTATAGATGATTTATTCTTATTAGAGTTACTAATGATTCTGAGAACAAAAAGAATCAAGTATCTTCCCAATATGATTTGCTGGAAAATCCATGGAGATTTTGATTTTATCGCTAACATATTTTTACATGATTGCATAGTTGACCAATTATTATTTTCTAAACTGTGTTTATCAATAAGATAATCTGCAGCCATTAACAGCATTTGAACCACTAAAGAGAACAGCAGTAAGCTACAATAGTATAATTTCATGAGTAACTGAGGTGGAGCTGGGAATTTGAATACTGAAGCATTTGTGCATCTGCTGACAGGTATGTCATAAAAAAACATCCAGCAGTGCCTACTCAAGTCAAACTTATATGTATCTGAGCACTTGCTTTTATTAGAAAGATTGGAGTAATCTTAATCATGATCCAAAATTAAGATATGGCTGAAAATTGTCTCTGGATGTTCCCTTACTATATATTTATGTGGCATTCAGTCACAGACCTCATGAATCGTCATATATCTAAAATCTGTAAAGCCTTTAGTGATGGCTTCTTGCTTCACAATGTGGGACTGTAAGAGGGTCTAGGAAGACATCATACTGAGGGATATAGGGCATATTTAAGAAAAGTAACTGAAATATACATCTAAAACAGTTCTGATTTAATCAGACAATGGTGGAGAAACAGAATAAGTTACCAGAGTAAGTTAACGATCTGAATGCACAGGTGGGGTTTAAGACAGCACTAAATGGGCAATCTGAAAACTTGGATTTATTGAAAAGGGCAGGATGAAAGCATGAATGATTCATCATGGCTTGTAAGTATATGTGTTGATGTATAAATGTGTACTTCTAGGAAAGCATAAGTTCATAGAGTTAATGTCTGCTTGCATGAAATGTAGTTTGCTCAAAGTTGGTAAGATTAGTTGCTTTATTAATAGACTTCCTCAAAAAGACACTGGCAAAGGAAGTAAAAGAAGTACTGCTGGTCATGTTTTTCAACTCTGATAATATTCTATCAGGAAAAAAAGTTTTATATGGAAAATTAAAAAAAAGACACTGCACAGGAAGTTCTGATTATTGAAAATAGTAAATAAATAAACAGCCATAACCATTTACATAGGGAAACTCTTTAATAAAATGAAAACTATTAGTGGTTTTACTATACTAAGGAAAAGTACTTCATCAAACTAATGATAAAAATAATTAGGAAGTTAAGTACTTCAACAGAGGAACAGAAGGCTCAGCCGTTGCAAAAAAGATACCACAAAGTTGATGCAAATTAGCGCTTTCTTCCACTTTATTATAAAATGTGAACTTCATCAGAAAAACGGGAACTCTCCCATGTTCCCGTTTTTATGCAAGAAAAACAGGAAATGATGTAACATAATGAGTGAATGGATTCACAATGAATATCCCCAAAAAATTAATATATGTTATTTAACCTAAGTTACAAAAACATGTCATAGTACATCAATAAAACAATCCAAAATGTAACTTTGTTTGCTCCTAATGAACAATATAAAAGTAGTGTAAAAATAAAAACTACTAAAAATGCAATACGACTATTTATGTAAATACACACTTATACTTGCATGTCTGATAATACTAAAATTTGATGGTTCACCCCTACATGTGAACCTTTCATGAGTATAACCATACAAAAACCATATAAAACCTTGAAATATTATAATAACAAAAATACAAATGCAAAAATATTAAATAGAGAGACGTTGTGGCAGTTACTATTAGGGGCTGATTTACCCCCAGGGTTAAACGACACTATAAACATCAAATGTTTTTTACTGTATAGGTAGAATAGTATATCAAATACATTTTATACATTCACTATTATCAAGTATTTCATTTATTCATTATTATTATTTATTTGTCTTTTGAGCTTTGTTAAGAGTTAGTAATTTTAGAAATACAATGTTCATGATTAGATGAGGTATTTGACGATCAAATGTTTATATTTTTTAAAAATTCATGAATTTTTAAAAATTCATGATTTGTCACAAAATTTATGAATTCTACATAATTATATTTAGTTTCACAAAAAATCAATGAATTTATTTTTCAATTAATTCATGATTCAATATTGTATTAATACACATTCACAAAGGTATGTTAGTAGTTTATTTATTTATTCAGTCAGCAATATGCATATATTACTCATGTACATAAATTTAAGTATATTTAATATTTTTGCATTTGTATTTTTGTTATTATAATATTTCAAGGTTTTATATGGTTTTTGTATGGTTATACTCATGAAAGGTTCACATGTAGGGGTGAACCATCAAATTTTAGTATTATCAGACATGCAAGTATAAGTGTGTATTTACATAAATAGTCGTATTGCATTTTTAGTAGTTTTTATTTTTACACTACTTTTATATTGTTCATTAGGAGCAAACAAAGTTACATTTTGGATTGTTTTATTGATGTACTATGACATGTTTTTGTAACTTAGGTTAAATAACATATATTAATTTTTTGGGGATATTCATTGTGAATCCATTCACTCATTATGTTACATCATTTCCTGTTTTTCTTGCATAAAAACGGGAACATGGGAGAGTTCCCGTTTTTCTGACGAAGTTCACATTTTATAATAAAGTGGAAGAAAGCGCTAATTTGCATCTACTTTGTGGTATCTTTTTTGCAACGGCTGAGCCTTCTGTTCCTCTGTTGGCGTTTTTATTGTTTTTCGGCTTGTTCAAATTTTGAAGTTAAGTACTTCATTCAAATGGTGTAAATAAACTGAACCAAAGCACATTAAAACACCATGTTATAAATATCAAGAGATGATTATTAATTTCAAACACTCTTATTAATATAATTGCTAAAACTGTAAAACAGCTTTAATAATCTAATAATATGAGCTGATACAATGGTTTCTGTATCTTATATGTGATAACCTTTCTCTTCTAAGGAGGCAGTTATCAACATCTACAGCCCATTCAATTCAAAACTCTAATTTGTCATATAGTTTTGATATTGACCCCTTTACGATAAGTTACACAAAGGTCAACCACTAAAACAGCACTTTATTTTGAAGAATTTTATCATGGTTACCACCTCTAATCCCTAAAACAACTTATTCTAATACTGTAAAAATACATTTCATAAAAAACATTGTTCACAATGTTTAAACACTGTATTCCATCACTACCATTTTTGAATTGTATAACTGTACTCCTAAATCCTCTGTGGAAGCCTCCTTATGGCCTTTACAACTCATAATCATTGTACGTTTTACACAGTGATATATATATATATATATATATATATATATATATATATATATATATATATATATATATAAACATTTTGCTGCTGCAATTAAATTGTATTTTTGCTCCTTCAGTATGTAATATAAAATGTTATAATATATATAATATATAATATAATATAAGTACTGCTCACAACAAAGTGCCATTAACTACAGACATCGCATGCAAAGGTCTTTTCTCTTACTTGGTGGAGTATTTTTAACAGAAATTTAGGTTAAGAGACTACATGTCAAAACCTAGCTGGATGACCACAAAATTCTTTTAAATTGTTAATAAAAATTTTTCCTGGCAGTTCACTTGTGATATAGCATGATCCTATTATTGCCTTCTATTTTCACTTTTTAAGTAACATATATTCCTTATCAGATATCTAATCTATCAGATTATTGCTATAACATGCATTTGCAAACAATTTAATGAAGTTCTCAAACACTAGATCAAATCTGTTATCTGGTCAATATACTCTTGAAAGCCTTATTGCTGACTACTGAGCAAATTTGTTTTAACAAAATAAGGATGCCCACTGCTAAAATAAAGAAAATAATTACTAAAACTGTCTGATGGTTAGCACAGAGGATTAAGGTAATGTGATGCGTCCCATAGTGTATGGTTTGATTTCTTCAGCCTCTTTTTGCCTACTATTTCACACTGGACAAGAAAATGGTTTGAGGTAATTGGGTTATACTCCTCAATACTCTCCTGGTTAAAAGTATGATTGCAGACTTCTACATCCAAATAAATATTGGCAGAAGAGGATGCTGCAGTTGCTCCCATGGCATTTTATTTCTGTTGATAAAAATATCTTCCATTAAATGTGAAAAATGTTATTTAATGCCAATTCCAAAAAGTTTAGAGTAAATCAGGATCAACCATACCTGCAGGTGATTGAAGCAATAAGATTTCTTTCTCCATATATTGTAGGCAATTGAATATAAAGAATAATTAACTTTAACTATCCAACCATAGAGTAGAAGACCTATTCTAGCCCAAACATAAACACTCAAGAGATTCCTTGACTTTGTCAATGCCAATGCATTGGATAAGCTGACTTTGTCAATGCCAATGCATTGGATAAGCTGATCGGCACCCCTACAAGAGGTGAAAATATCCTGGACCTGGTCCTAACCAACATAAGTATCCCCTGTAACACTCCTACAGTGTCATCCTTTTGGTAAGATCCAACCATAAAGCAATCACTTTTGAAGTCACCATCTTCCCTGACCCCCCCACTTGTGAGGGTCAAATGAAAAAAATTTCCAAAGTTTACTACAATCTCCTCAGAGCAGGTATAAGCAGGTTCACAGCCACCATCCCTTCAGTTGGAACTAGCACTAATGTCCAAGCCTACACCCAAAAACTATACGAGCACCTACATAACTGTATGGACTCAGCAATACCTAACAGGACCAAATCATCTTCCTCAAGGAAAAGTAAACCTGTCTGGCGGATAGCAGCAATAAACAAACTCTATAATAAAAGAAAAAAAAATGCTGTCCAGGGCCAAGAAGGGGCAGGTGCCAAGTTGAAAGCAATCTCTCCTTTGCCTGAGCAAGCAAATAAGATCACTGGTAAAATCCTCTAAGGCTAACTTCGAGTCCAAATTGGCCACATCTGCCAAGGACATTCACAAGGCCTTCTTTACATATGTCTGCAATCTCAAGGGCAACACTCAAATCTGCTCTGAACTGGTGGTCAATAACACCACATATACAAATGCTGTAGATATAGCCAACCTGCTGGCAGACAGGTTCAGTGAAAACTTCACCCCCCTGTCCCCCCATCAATAAGCCAGGATATCCCCAGCACCTGTCCACTCCCCTCTTCACCAGGGAGCAGGTCCTTAATGCCCTCTCAAAGGCAAAAATTACAGTCTCCATGGGACCCAATAACATCCCTGGTTGTATCCTACATGAACTCAGGTATGAGCTTTCAGCTCCATTAGACACTCTATTCAACCAACACCCAAGCACCAGCTTCATCCCAGCTGAATGGAGGATAGCCACTGCCATCCCTCTACACAAAGGTGGAGCGGCCACTGACCCAGGCAATTATAGACCCATCAGCCTAACTAGCCTGATCTGCAAGGCCATGGAACACATTATCATGGACCTTATAAGCAAGAACATTGGCAACCTCTAAATGCTTGACCCCACACAGTTTGGTTTTGTCAAAGGGAGATCATGCCTGTTAAACTTGGTTGACTTCTTCGAAACAGTCACCAAAGCCATTGATGAGGGGAAGACAGTGCACACCACCTACCTTGACCTAACCAAAGACTTTGACACTATTCCCCACTCGGGCATAATAGATAAACTCTCCCAGCTAGGCATCAACCCATATGTTACAAGATGGGTAGCTAACTGGCTCACTGATAGAACCCATTCCATCAAGTAGGGGAAGCTACCTCTAGTAGAAGACCCGTAACAAGTGGTGTACCCCAAAGATCAGTCTTGGGGCCTCTACTGTTTGGGATATACTTTTCTGAGATGAAATCCAAAACCAGTGGTCTAAGGCAGACCAAGTTTGCAGATGACTGCAAGCTGGGCACTGTCGTAAAATCCCCTAGTGATGTGAACATCTTCCAAAAGGGTCTTACCCAAACTAATGACTGGTGCCACAAGTATGGCCTCAAACTGAATGCCAAGCAATGCATCATTATCCCCTTTGAGGAAAATGCTATCCTGACTAATTATCACATTAATAACAACTTTCTAAGCTTGCAATCAGTCATGAGGGACTTGGGCACCCTGGTTGATAGCAACCTAACTTTTGACCACCACGTTGCCTCCATCATATGGAAAGCTTTCTACATGGCCCACCTCATAAATAAGGGTATTTTATCTAGGAACAAGGAGGTCATAACATCCCTGTACTCCTCCCTTATCAGACCCATTATAGAGTACAATGCCCCCTTTGGCATGTATCTTGCCAAGCACATACAGCAGTTGGAGAGACCACAGAGGTTCCTGACTGGGAAAATCCACAGTCTCAATCACCTATCCTATATAGATAGACTAAAAACCCTGTCCCACTACTCAGTCTCATACAGACTACTCAGAGGTGACCTGTGGCTGGTCTACAAGGCCATTTCAGACCCAGCCTTGATGGAGTTGCTGTATATCCGCAAGACAAACTCCACTCATGCAACATGCACACAAGGCCTTAACCTGGTCTGTGACATTAATAGAACTTGTTGGCGGGATAGATTTGTGTCACAGAGACTCCCCCATGTGTGGAATAGACTCCATCTCCATGTCAAGCAGAGTACCTCTCTAGCCCTCTTTAAGAGGAACCTGGACTACTGGATGGGAAACAGAAAATACACTTCTGGGATCCCACCTGTGTCCTTGCTGGACAGGGGAAACAGGTGCTGATGTTGAGGGAACATGGGCAAAATTCTTGGCTAGGCTTATATGGGCCTCTGGGCCAATAGCCTAGTATCATCCTATGAAACTATGAATCTATTAATACTTACCAAAATGAAAGAATGCATCCTTATTTCAGTCTAGTATCTTTGATGTGCTCAATAAAGTTAACAGTATCCTTCAGAAAGAATGGCGCTGCAATAATTACTGTTTTTAATATGTTGTCCAAAAGCAATAATAGAAACTTTGGTATAGAGACTCAAGCAGACAAAATGGGAATGAAGGGGGGCATTTTTTTGTCTCATGTGTAAGTTTGGCAAGAAAAAATAATTACCATTATGTAATTTAGAATCTGACAGAAAATCATTAAAAGCATGAAAAACTATTATATTGGCTAACAAATCACTGAACACTAAATCCATAATTTTATACACATTATTAATTTCTGACAAAAGCAATGACATAATTGTCCTTATCATTTAAAATCACAATTTCTCTGTTAATACAATAATCAGTAGCAAGTATAATAATCCCTTCCCATTTTAATGAACTATAGGGAATGGTTTTCCACTGACGCTTTTAATGTCCAAACTTCATTAACGGTCAATTTGTAATAATGCTTTTTCATGTTTAGACATAAACTAATTACCTAAAATCATTTTCAAAAAGCATCCTGAAGTCTGATGCAGTCTTGTGGGATAAAGGGTAACAGTAGTATTCTTAAGAGCCCTCTCATTCCCCTATGCTTCTTTTAACTCACCATTGTTGGCAAGTATTTTCAAGTTTATAATTTCAGATCTGCTAAGTTCACTTTTCTACATATTTAAAAGAAAGCTGTATCTTGAGAATGCCTGCTTGTTCTTTAGACAAAGTACAACTGCTTAAATGTAATGCCTTGAATATTTTGTCTTTTACCTCTTTGGTGTTACTTAAGATAAGTAACTTAGCCTGCCTCCGTATACATTACAGTTGTACATTGCAGTTGTTCCTGTTCACCTAATCTGTCAAATACACATACTCTTTTTAATGTTGAATTGACAGAGCTACTATATGGACATGCTTAAGAGGTTTTCAGATAGTGCCTAGTCATTTGGGGTGATCTGTAGAGAGGTGTACATTTGTTGTTCACTGCACTTAAACATCTTTTCTTTTAGTATATTCATTAGATGAAAATATGACATTCTTATTCTCAATTACATTGTCATTGGACAAACAACAGTACTGCATTTCACTTTATATGTTGTCCTGTTTGGCTATCCATTGTTGCCCTTGTGAATTTTTTTAAATTTTCTCATGACAAGTTCTTGTCCATTCTTGTACAGTTTAATGAAAATAGTTTCATAAGCTTTGTTGTAATAGAAAAAAATGCATCATCCATCACACAGTCTACACTTAAGTGTTCGATGGACAAAGGCAATTATTTTATTTCCAACTCATTCCCCGGGATTCAATAAACTCCTTCCAGGAATAGTGCTATTCCTGCAAGGAGTGCCTCATGTCTGTGTAGCCACAGCAGTGCACCTTGCATATTCATGAAGGTGTGTTGCTGTTAAGGTTAAATGAGCAAGAACCATGAAGAGTGCAGGGGGCGTGTTTAAGTAGTACACAGACTACGAACATCCCGCCTGCACTCAGAAAGCACCGTACAGCACTTTCAAAACTAATTCAGTGTCCATGGACACTGAAATGAAATTAAAATGATTATTTCAGTGTCTGTGGACACTGAAATAACTAGGGGAGCAAGAAATTATGCAGGGTGTGTGTGACAGGTTTGGTCACACACCACCTGCATTGCAAAAGTGCTGTACGGCACTTTGCAAATCCTGTCAGTGTCTCCGAACACTGACAGCTAATAAAATAGCTATGTCAGTGCCTGTGGACACTGAAACAGCCTGTAGATCTGTATGGAAATGCAGGGGTGTGTGACAGGTTCTGTCACACACCCCTTCCATTGTTAAAGTGCCATACGGCCATAGCCGTTAACTGTACAGGTGTCTGCAGAATAACCAGATGCCCGCCTCACATATGCTTCACCCTCCTAAAGCAATAAAGCAGTACAAAGCCATAAATAATGGGGGGACAAAGCCACAAAAATAGGCAAATGTCCTAAATAGTGCACTGACAAAACTGAAAGCTGATAGAATAAAAGGTTTGCAGTAACACACAGACTTCCTGCAGTGTATGAAGATTGAAACAGAAATGTCTGCCATGTGAAAGCGCCATATGGCCATAGCTGTTAATTGTACAGGTGTCTGCAGAATACCCAGATGCCTGTCTCACATATTTCACATCCTCCTAGAGCAATAAAGCAGTAGAAAGCCATACATAATAGGGTGGCAAAACCACACAAATAGGGACATGTTAAATATTGTACTGACAAACCTGAAAGCAGACAGAATAAAAGGTTTGCAGTAGCAAGGACTTCCTGCAAGGTATGAAGACTGAAACAGAAATGTCTGCCATCTGAAAGTGCCATACAACCATAGCTGTCAACTCAACAGCTTTATGCAGAATGCCCAGATGCCTGCTTCACATACCTGTCAACCTCCTTGAGAATGAAAGCTGTGGAGGGTCAGAAATAATATTTATTTTATTTCCATACTAAGGAACGTTTAAGCATAGCTGAGCGGATGTGCGCATTATGGCCCTCCTCTTAGCATTGCTTAAACACCCCAGAGAAGATAAATAAAAATATACAACTAACATTCCCAAACTGATATAGTGTAGTGGTTAGAGTCACAGCTTTGCATGCAGGTGTTCATGGTTTAAGTACCAATACAGACAATTTATTTTTACATGGGAAAGCAGTGTTAAAATCATTATGTTCATCTTAAAGCATGTAGTAATTGATTTTTGTCAACTAGGGAAGTGTAGCTGGTGTAAATTGAAAGTGTGAGTACACATAACATGTGAAATCACCCATGTATACACGTGTCTTATACAGTATAGTCACACCCCTTGCTAATGTAATGAAAGTGCATAGAGGGATGTCATGTAAAGTAAATCATATACACTTACTAAATGAAGTCATTATTCTGATATTTTTTTTTAAAATGAAAAGTGAGCAGGTTTAAGCATCACTTAGACGTGAATGCTAAGCAGCAGGTAACTCAGCTAAGTGGATTTGTGCACTGTTAAGCAGTGCTCAGAAATTGCCCCTTTAAGCACTGTTTAATTCAGCTTAGCAGATATGAGCACTGCTTAGCAAAGCTTAACATGTACAAAATGGTCAAATGACAGTAAAGGGAGGGAATATCTCCTTATTTGAGCAGCGCAATACAGCCATAATATGTTATAGTTCATCTGTGCAGGTACTATGGCTGGTGTAGATGAAGGAGCACGCTTTCAGGTGCAGCATGGGAGCATGCAGGAGTCCAGGGTCATGGCTGGACATTTCATAGAAAACCATGAGGAGAGACTGTTGCAGGGCCAGTACCAGGGCTCACAATACAAAGCGGAGGTCTGGGATAGTCTCGCACATGATCGCCGTAGTACTACTGGCATCCCCCAGACTGGTGACCAGGTACGGCACCATTATGCTGACATAAAGTGGAGGAAGGGGGCATTTGTGGCCCATTGGATCCAAGATGCATGGACACAAAATGCTCCAGTAGTGATTAAGTATCACTATCAAGTAGTTTGTAGCAAATACTAGCCTGAGAATGTGATAGACATGTATGCATAATGTTTGTTTTTCTCTCCCACAGCTGCAGCAGAGAGGACTAGTAACATAGAAGCCCATGCTGACAGAATGCTGAGGCTTCACTGACAAACTGGTGAGTACAAATCTATTTTGCAGTATATTGCTCAAATAGCTAAGAAGGAGTACATTGCTTACTGCTAGTAGATATACTGCTACTGTGTGAATTGAATAAATAAAAAAGTTTGGCTGACTAATACTGATGTGTAATAAAGATCCCTACAAAAAACTGTTATGTTTATTCTGCTATGTTGTTGTAGACATATATAATGTATACAGGTTCTTCACAGCAAATATGGCTGTGACAGCATACATTAACTGAGGTTGTTCTGTGAACCAGCTGTTAAGACAAACTGTAGATGGTGGAGCTGTAAAACAAGAAATAACTGAAATGTGAAAAATATACTGCACTAAGCTCTGAACCCTGAATAGTAATGTGTAAAGTTTCAAAGTGCGTTCCATCTACCATTGCCTTGTATTAACCTTTGCTTTCCATATTGTAGTAACCCAAAGGATTAATGTACAGTACAATAACTATCTGTCAGGTATGTATCGCAGGATTACAAGTCTAACCAAGAGATTATTAGGCAGAAACCAGTGAAACAAGAAACAGCAGTTCCCCAGTAGCTCAGTATGATGAGAAATAGTTTGAATCCTGGGTGTGGTAGTAAGATGTGTGCATATCTACATACAAAGAATCAGGAATAAATGTAAAGACAGTCAGGTAGTGTTAACAGATATTTTCTCCACAGGTTTTACAGGTAAGGAAATGTTGGCAGTAGCTGCATGAAGGGTATACTAATAAACTGTGTACAACTGTTCGACTGTCCCACCACATGCCTGCAAATGACAGCACAATAGGTACATTCAACATATACTCTTCCCGATACATGTCTCTCAAGTGTCACTCTGTCAGGGCTATTGGTCACTGCTACCAATAACCCTGGACACAGATAGGAAACCAGTTGAAGTATGCCAGTAGCACACTCACATAACAGCAGTTCAGGGTACCCCTCCTGTGCCAGATATGTAACCCTGACATGTATGATTCCCCTCTAGTCATGTACACAGAGTAGTCACAGTTTGCCCCATACCATTCCAGGCTGACAGTTTAATATGTATGTTTGTACTACAGAAGCTATGGGCCTTAGGCAGATGTAAAGTGAGGGCAAACCCATAAAGTATTGAGCAGAACGTTGTGGAAAATAGAAGCATAAACAGTTGTTAATGGACTTTTTGTCTCTCTCCCAACCCCTCATCTGGATCAAAACTATAATTCATATTCTATGTGTATGTTTTTCTCCAAACCTAATGTTGGGACTTGTGTTCTATTGTGTTCATATATTTGATTGGTTACATGTTAACATACCTTGTTCAAATACCATTGTTGGTGGCCTATTGCCATCAATGTTACTGGCATGCTGTTATGATGCATATTGTTGTTCTATTGACGCATGTGTTCATTTTGCTATGCAACTATTTCAAATCTGTTTTATGTGGTTAATTGGAACAACCATGCATGCTGTTATAACTAATCTTGAAATGTGTTGTTCATGACTAACCAACATATCTTGTAAAACCTCAACACCATAGCCCATTTGGGAAGGCAGATCTGTGTGGATCCGCCTGTCCCACCTCATCTGGTCAAGGCACCGGGCCCCTGCATGTCTGGGACCCAATCCAGGACTTCCTTGTCCACTGGTCCTGCACCATCTTTGGGTCGAACCACCTCAGGGGATGGGGCCTCCCCCCCCAGAGCAGGAGCGGACAGGAGCCTGTCACCCACAATCAGTTCTGGGGTTTGGTGCACAGCGCCATCTGAGCAGAGTTGGGTGGGCAGCTGCACCAGATTAAGGGCTGCCTGGCACACCTTGAGGGGCAAGCTTCCCCCTCCTGTTCTGCTTCAACGCAGTCACCTTTGGAGCCATGAAGGAGCAGTGGTGACTGCCCATGGGTGAGGACCTCAGTCCCACTGTGTCCATTTGGGAGCTCATGGGCTTCGGATTCCCAACCACCCTCCCCGCCAAATGTGTTTACCCCCCCTTATGTGTCATATACCATCCCTGTCTGCTGTTTTGTTTGTCTACAGATGCAACCTATCCCACCCAACCTACCTTCAAAACATACCTACAGCCCTTCCCTAACAGCCCACTCTCACCTTAAAAAGGGCATCTGTCCCTCAAAAAAAAACATTGCCCCATACATAGCTCCACATTTTTCCCCCATGTGCAGTGAAACTAACCAATCAACCCAAAGATTATTCTGCAAATGTCTGTCACCAACACCCCTCCCTGTGGGGTGTGAGGCTGTAAATTCCAAATTCTACACAGTTTATTCACAACTGTTGATGCCAAAGAAATATAGAGATATGGTCCTTTGCTACACCTGTCCTGCACATCCCTAGCTGCTTTTCATAATGTTTTACCCTCTGCTTGCCCCCATTTAATCTCTTTCCTATAACCTTTTTTCTTTTCTTTAAAGAAAATCAGTGTGGGTGTAAGTGGGTGTAAGCGGGAGTAAGTGGTGCTAAGCGAAGCTAACAAGGCTTAACTGTCTGTTAGCATCGCTTAGCTCTGTGCAAAACTGTGCAAACCCACTTACAACTGCTTAAAAGTGCCTTAATGACTCTGTCTCCATCAGCCCTTGTTCTGCTCAGCAACAAAATAATCAGCGCTGCCAAGTCTCTAACCCAGGATGTCGTGCACTACAGTCACAGCAACATACTACGACACCTGAGTTATGGAAGTCTGTAATGCTTTTGCAAACATATCATTCTTTCTCGTCATTTAACATTAATGAAAAGAAGTAAGCACTTCCTAGTCTGGAACCCAGGACCCCATGCACAACAATCGCACCAACATACCTCGACACCATTTAAGCTGTAGGAATGTACTACCACACCCTGGATTCAAACTATTTCTCATCATACTGAGCTACTGGAGAACTGTTGTTTCTTGTTTCACTGGTTTCTGCCTAATAATCTCTTGGTTAGACTTGTAATACTGTGATACATACCTGACAGATAGTTATTGTACTGTACATTAATCCTTTGGACTACTACAATATGGAAAGCAAAGGTTAACACAAGGCAATGGTAGATGGAACACACTTTGAAACTTTACACATTACTATTCAGCATTCAGAACTTAGTGCAGCATATTTTTCACATTTAACATATCATAAACAACAGTCATTCAACATAAGGGGTGACTTATATATCTGCAGTACTGTTTTATATATATATATATATATATATATATATGTGTGTGTGTACAGATATATATATATATATATATATATATATATGTATATATTTATTTATATATATAAATATATATATATATATATATATATATATACACACACACACACACACACACACAGACAGACACACACACACACACACATATATATATATATATATATATATATATATATATATTTTTTATACATAGATATATAGACAGGTAACCAACCCCTTATTGTAACACATCTGCAAAAGCCTGACAAACTGGGGGGATAAAGGACAAACAATTGTGACATCTTTGAAATATGGCTGTCATACACGTAGAAGTCTGCTAGAGTGGCCTGGTGTGTGTTAACATACAATGCCAGATAAATTCCAGGTCTGAAACACAAATGAATGTCATTATTTACTGATGTCAATGCTCACATCATCTCAGTGATTTATCAGAAACCCACAACTGCTGTGGCTAACAGACAGAGCATATGATCCACACAGCAGGACAGTGTCTAGACATCAGAACAGTGGAGATGTATGGCCGCAGTCATGTAACAGAATGGAAAACCCCACAACAGCTGTCAACCATGTCACCCAGCACCTTCTGAACCACAGAAGGGCCAAATGGCACTAACCTAAATCAGGTCTGGGCAATTATCCATGTATATTCAACTATATCATGCACTACAGGGATGGAACTGTAGGAAAAAGCAGATAGTGGTGCATAAATGTCCACTCACAACCATTGCACCACAGTCACAGTAACATACCAGTGCCTCAAATGAACTCTAGAGTAGAATGACTGTTCGAACGAACATATCCTGATTCCTAGTCATACGCTACACTGACATATACTGGCCCAACTCACGGGGAATCCTGAGGTGTTACAGGACATTTTTCAGTCTGCCCCTACAAACATACACACCTGATAAACCACCAGCAGCTGTAGCAGCATGCACAGCCAGATAGAAAAAGGATTTGTGACCTTCACATCTGCTAGTCTCCATACTCAGCCAAACAAACATCTATACACAACACTGCTACATAGTCTTGGCAGTCACTTCACAATGGCCAGACATACATAACTCTCATATGTACAGATTTCAACAGAATGTCAAGGGTGTGAGACCATATTCATAGCCACTGCTGCATACTAGTTCCAGGAGTCTGCTAAGTCAATGTGATGATACCTTGAGTGCAGTCACTAAATAATGATATCACATACCTCTTGACCCTCTTACTGCAAGCCATCTGGACAAAGCCTGACAGAATTTGGGGACAGATGCCCAAAAATAGGGGCATATTTGAAATATTGCTGGTGGAAACTGAGAAAGTTGCTGGTGTTACATGGTTTGTTGTAACATATCTATTCTGAGGGATATGAAGTCAGAAACACAAATGGATGTTAGCATTTACTGACTGCAATCCCCAAAGTATGCTACTGACTTGCCAAGGACAAAAATTGTCTGAGGAACAGACCAAACATAAGAGTCAAACCTCTGGCCATTCTGCGGATAGCCTTATGTCAACCACATAACACTGTCACACTTAATATCACACAGAAAATCCATGTCCACATAAATCCTGTTCAACTAGTATTAATCCAACTGTATAACAGCAATACTTACATTCTGGTCCTAGGTCTGGAACCTTCTCCCCATTTTGTTGGACTGTCTCTACATTTTATGTTCTAAGTGGTATTTCCAACTACCCTCTGTGATACTGTTGTTCACACACCTCCATGATGTCCTCCTCACAAGCAAGGAAAAGGGCCAATGCCCACATAAAGTACTCAATTATAGGGGTGTGTTGCCATGCCATTGGCTATAGGAATAACAACACAGCTGTTCTGCATGCAATTAGCAAGGGGGGCCACCAATTGGTGCACAGGCCATCAGATGCTCATGAGCATTGCCTACAAAAGGCAAGCTGCTGCCTATGCAAAACAGATGCATACCCGACAGACAGACAAACAAAAACAAACAAACAGAAATCGGAAGTAAACCAACTATACTTGGAAAAAAGTAAAAGGTTTGTCAATCAAGTAAGCATGTAATGGAATGCAGTAGAGGGTATGTAATAATGGGAAATAGGAAGTTTCACAAATATGTTTCAACATGACTTGCTGTACTGATATATTGCTCATCAGAATCTATGGCCATAGCACCTGGGTCTGTTTGCAGTGACATAGATCACAGCTCAGGCCCCTTGAGGCACGCCAGGAAAGGATGGCTCACATATGACTACTACTTGAGTGTCTGTTGAACATTACTGACTGACGCGGTGGTGCAGCGGTAGCATTTTTGCCTCACAGCAAGAGGTTCTCCCATTTGATTCTCGGCTGGAGTGTGGGGAGTGCCTTCTGTGTGGAGTCTGCATGTCCTCCATACGGTTAGGTGGGCATTTGAAAGACATGCGTAAATGGGCGTGCCTTCAGTGAAGGTTGAACGTCGAGCTGGCACCTCGGCGTTCGTGAAAATCTACTGCCAATCATTAGCGGACCAGAGTTCCGCTGTGGCAAGCCCAAACTGGGAAAAGACGAAAGACAACAACAACAATAACAACACAGCTAGGCCAGCTAGTGGTTTGTCATAAATATCCATATGTTACTTGTGAATACAACTATGATACACATGTTTGTCTCACAAATCTAAGAGACCTATACAGGGTATGTGCATAATAAACTACTGCAGCAGACGTGTGTGTTAAACTGCATGTGATATACTGAGCTCTTACCATTCAACTGTCCAGTGTTATGCACACTGATCATATGTGTGCCTCATATTTGTAGTCATTTACTCATACAGTTGTGTTATGTCTGGAAAATCAGTGGCAAATCTGTGAAGACTGACATTAGAACATAATAGCATACATATGAGTGTCGGACATCCTCTAGGGTATTTCTGTGACTGCAAAGCCTACTGTGCTATCAACTGACTTAAGTGTGTTACAGCAATATTAATATTTATGTGTGGCATCCTCCAGATGTCCTACTCTAACAGGTTGAGAGGTATGACTGAGCAGCAAGAGTATAAATACAGTGTGCCATACTGACATAGAACAGATATGTATTTCAGGTATTACCTGTGCACATGTATGTATGACTAGGTGTACCTGGAAGCCTCATAACAACAGACATGAGATGCAAAATGTTAGGTAAATAAGCTGTACATGTTGTACACATGTGCAATCTTAGTTTCTGTGCATCCAACAGATATACATTTCTACAGCTACTGGCTGCTGCATTGTCCTAAAACAGACATGGGTACTAGAATAAGTATGATTTCAGATTGAAATTGGAGAGGTGTCCAACTGTGTCATGACCTTGTGTCCATGGCTACTACAAACAGCTGTATGAGCACCTACATAGCTGTCTGTACTCAGCAATACCTTATTCGTAAAACCTGCCTCCACCAAGGTAGAGTAATCCACTTTGCTGGACAGCAGCAATATACAAACCACATATTTGGCTGCTATATTGGCTGTACAGGACCAAGTAGGAGCAGGTACCAACTTGGAAGCATGTCAACCTTCATCTGAATGAGCAGATAAGGTCACAGCTTAATTACTGTAAGGCTATGAGTGCAAATTGGACACATCCACAAGGCCGTCTTCACATATGTCTTCAATCTCAGAGGCAACAACCCAACCCACCCTGTAATGATGGTCAATCGCACCACATACACACACATCATAACTATAGCTAAACCGCTGCAGAAAAGTTAAGGGAAAACATCATCCCCCTGCCCCACCATCAGTATAGGCAGATATGCACAGCACCCACACCCATCCCCTCATCATCAGGGAGCAGGTCCATAATGCATAATCAAAGTCAACAAAAGTAAGTCTCCATGGGACCTGATAACATCCCTGTCTGCATCCTACATGAACTAAGGCATACGCTCCCAGCTCCATTACACACTGTACACAAGCAAAGCAGCACCATTAACAATCCATCTGCAAGGAAGATGGCCACTGTCATCACTCTACACAAAAGTGAACGATGAATGGTGGATTATGCAATTTACTGACCCTCATTGGGGGAATATGACACGTCGGGACCAGGAGTGTGATGCAAGTTCATACTGTGCTGATAGATTACAGGGGTATGATGTGTTTGTAAGTGGTGGCTAATGATAGTCACTGTTGATGTGCAGGTTCTGTAAATAATTTTGACCAATGTATGAGGTCCTGTGATGTGTTTTCCTGTTTATGTCTTCCAGAAGATGTGCAGTTGTCAAGACAGCCAGCATATACTGCAGATGATAATGCAGCCATCACAGATACCATCATCCAACACCATGGGGTGAGGTTTGGCCATAGCCAACAAAATCTGTGGGAGTTGACCACCTTGTGGGATGACTTTGCCCACAAAGTTAACAACGTGGGCCACCATGGATGCACATATGATCAGGTCAGGCATTGGGTGACTGACCTGATATACCATGCCCAGCAAAGGGCTGCTTCCATGGCCAAGGACCATACCACTACAGGTGGGGGTCCTGTCACACAGACTTCACTTACACCAACAGAGGAGCTTCTTGCCAACCTTGGGGCAGCCACCACACACCAGCAAAGCCAACAAACACAAGTCGTAGAGGTGGGTGTCACCCAGGCAACAGGTGAAGAGTGTCCAGGTAAGGCCCCAGTGTGCATCAATTGAATACTCTAGCAGTCATACTGGCTTCTGTAGAGTATCTAGATGCATATGTCAGGTCAAACTGCCTTTGTAGGTGGGGTTTTGTAATGCACACAAGTGCACATCTATGGTGAAGGACAGCAAATTGTGTAGTATCAGAGCTTATACTTTACATGTGCAGAAATGTAGCATTCATCTTGTACCAATGCCACATGTGAGTCTACTGACTATACCTCTCCCCCACAACTATATAGGTACTACTGGTCTGGATGTGGGACAGCAGCCTGAAGCCAGTGAGTATGGGATTGTCCTGTTGTGGCTCACCAGTACCCCAGGCATGTTAAGGTCATGCATTTTACCATGCACACAACTGTTACTCTTAGCTATATTGTGATATGTGTGTGTTCACTTGTGGTGGGGTTAACTGCATTGCATCACAGTGGTCATCACAGGGGCATATTTGCAAGAGATGTAACATATCTGTAGAATACCTCACAATCTGTCAATTGCAAGACATCTCGACAAAGACTGACAAAATGGGGGGAACAAAGGCCCAAAACTAGGGACATATTTTAAAAATTAGTCTTATAAAGTGCATATAAAAGGTTTACACACCCCTGTTAAAATGCCAGGTATTTGTGATATACAAAAATGAAACTGGAATAAAACATTTCCAAACTCTTTCAACCTTTAAAGTGACCTATAACCTGTACAATTCAATTGGTAAATAAACAAATCTATTAGGGGAACAATTATGAAAAAAACAAAACATACAATAAGCTAGATGCATAAGTGTGCACAGGCTGAAGCTAATACTGTGTTGAAACAGCTTTTGATATAATTACAGCATTACGACTTCTTGGGTACACACCTGCTATCAATTACAGAGACTCTGATTAACACCAAATAATGGTCAGTTGTCCTACTTGGATTTTCCTCACATTTACTCAGTTGCCTGCTACAGCAACAGCCATGGTTCACGTAGAGCTTACAAAGCATCAAAGGGATCCCATTGTTGAAAGATATCAGCCCAGAGAAGGATGAAAACACATTTCCACAGCAGTGTATATACCATGGAACACAGTAAAGACAGTCATCAAAAGGTAGTGAAAATATGGGGCAACAGTGACATTGCAAAGAAGTGGACATCCCTCCAAATGTGATGAAAAGACAAAACCAAAACTGGTCAGGGAGGCTGCTAGAAGACCTACAGCAATGCTAAAGGAGATGCAGGAATCTCTGGCAAGTACTGTTTGTGTACTACATGTGACAACAATCTCCTGTATTCTCCACATGTCTGGCCTATGGGTTACGTTTGGAAGATGAAAGCCTTTTATCACACAGAACAACATCCAGGTCTGGCTACATTTTCAAGAACAATACATCAGGTCTCCCAAAAGCATGTGGGAAAAGGTGTTATGGTGTAATGAGACCAAGGTTGCACTTTTTATCCACGATTCCAAAAGGTTTGTTTGGCACAGTAACAATAGTGTGCATCACCTAAAGAACACCATCCACATGGTGAAGCATGGTGATGGCAGTGTCCTGCTTTGGGGTTGCTGTTCATAAGTTGGAAGTGGGCCTTTAGCCAAGTTGGAGGGGATTACGAACAGTTCCAAATACCAGCCCCTTTTGGCCCAAAATCTTCAGGTGAATGCTAGAAAGCTGTAGATGAAGGGGAATTTCCCTTTTCCTCACGACAATGACCCAAACCATACATTCACATAAAAAAAGAATGGCTTCACCAGAAGACAATCAATGTTTTGGAATGGGCCAGCCACAGTCTGCACCTACATCCAATAGAAAATCTGTGGGGTGCCCTGACGAGGGCTGTGCACAAGAGATGTCCTTGCAATCTGATAGAGTTGGAGGGCTTCAGCAAGGGATAATGTGCAAATATTGCTAAGTCAAGATGTGCCATTCTGATAGACACATTCCCAAGAGGACTGACAGTTGTAATTAAATCAAAATGTGCTTTAACAAAGTAGTAGTTTAAGGGTGTGCACACTCATGCAACCAGCCTATTGTATGTATTGCACTTTCTATATATCACCCATAACCAATGTGTTTGTTCATCAATTGGATTGCACAATATATACGTCACATTAAACATAGGAAATGTTATGACATGATTTATGCTGTCTCATGTTATATATCAGAAAAACCTGGCATGTTAACAAGTGTATGTACACTTCTTATATCCTCTGTAAGCTTAGAATGCTGTTACAGTAACCAGTTTTGTTTTAACATACATTTACTGCAGGTTTTGAAGTGTGAAACTCAGATTATGTCATTAATTAGTGGCACACATCCTCAGATCATCCCAGTAATGCATCAGACAAACACAGGACTTATGAGGAACAGACCAAAAATATGAGCTACACATCTAGACATTCAGCAAAACTCTGTACAGTTGAGAGTCATGTTCTGTAGGGGTGGCCACTGTGCTATACAGGTGAACAGCAGTAATGTGTACATGGGTGCAGTGTGTGCTGGGTAAAGGCCCATTACCTACTAACACTACTCATGTATCCCAGAGGTGTATATTAGTAATAACATTGAGTAGAAGGGTTGCACTGCATGATGTTGAGGGCCTGTCCAGAGTGTGTATGTTGTGGTCTGACTCTGTCATGAATGCCAGCAGTTGGCTATTGTGAAGTCTGTGTAATGCCTTTGTGCCACCTCACCTGTATGTGTCTGTGTGTGTGTCCATGTGTGTGTGTGTGTGTGTGTGTGTGTGTGTGTGTGTGTGTGTGTGTGTGTGTGTGCACATGTGCATGTGTACCAGCAAACCTTGTAGTGCAGGTATTGATTTACATATGCTGTCTTCCTCTCACAGGTGGACATAGTGGTCATGGTCCCTCCCGCTCAGAATCTGATGTCAGTGTCTATGTAGACTCTGACAATGATGATGGTCATAGTGAGGTACAGGTGGGGTTGTCAGGGCCTGAATCTGTGCCCCTGGTTGGCATCCCACAGTCATCCACAATGTCACCGCACACAGTCACAGTGCCCACACATACCCCGTCCCCAGCAGCCACAGATAATGGACAGTTGGCAGGTGGTGGCATGGAACAGCCTAGTGTGATGACTATGGCAAGTGTAAGTGTAGACACTAGCCATAGCCAGAGTGCAGGCAAGATCCCACACATGCAGATGGACAGTGGTTCTCGGAGGACTGCTGCCTGTCAAGCTGCTGTCACAGGTGCTACAGCAAGTGTCACCGGATGAATGTTTCTGGCTGTCAAGGATGCACAGGCACATAGTGAATACAACAACAGACAAATACTCAGGGTCTTGGATGCAACTCTTCCTGGCTTACATGGCAATATACATGAACTTGTTGTGGCCACACATCAAAATACTAAGATCATGAATAGATGGTGGGGTGAGACCTTGGTAATCCTCAACCATGGCATGTCTGTGCTAGAGCATGTGGTGGGAGACGGGCATTGGACATATGGATGTAGGTCAGCACCAACATCAGCTGAGAGTCTATGGGGTCATGCACCTTCACACTCCCATAGAGGCAGTACCACTAGCACTACTGAAGGGGGAATGCTGTCCACACCACAACAAAGCAGGCCATGGGCACATGGTCCTTGGCTGGTCCCATCAGGGACACAGATCCAGCAGACAGCAGTCACCATCGGGAAGAAGTACTGCATCTGGCCTTGGGCCTGGTGGTGCCAGTCAGACTCCTGGCAGGACCAGTTCCCATGTTTGTGGCCAGAGACGGTGAACTGTACACCTTGCCATGTACGGTCTACAGCTGTCCAACATACCCCTGTGTAGGGCAGCCACATGGTGTGACTGTGTGCATACAAACACGCACACATCACCGTCACAGCCAGGTCACCTCCACACACACACACACACCACTTCTGCACTGCCCATTCATAGAACATCCCTTCAAGCACACACACATGATGCCAACTGTATGTCCCAGTCTAGGCCTCTTGCAAAACCACACAACACCCTCTGCATATGATGACACCTGTGCCACATCCCTGTCATCCATACCACTAATGCCGGGACATGCTGATATGGCTCTGATGCACAAGGTGGATTAGGTACAGTTTAGCTATGTAATGCTGTGTAAGGTGCTGTCAGCTGGCATTTGTAATGATTACACTGTAGAGTGTGTGCACCTTGTCAGCCATGATGCATTATTGGAGTTAGTAACACTGACTGAATGTAGTCTCACATGCTGTATTCTGTTTGTGTTGTAGGTTTCTGTGTGTCAGCAGGATGTGGCCCTGCAGACATTGCCAATGAGGGGTATGGCAGAGTGGTAACACATTGATTGTGTCAGAGTCAAGGTACAGCTGTATTTGCACACATTTACCAGGTCTGTGTAACAGTTATTGCATGTGCCACAGATCTTACAGGGCTGAGGGGTGTACATAGGTAAGTCTGTGGTGGTTGACATTAGCAGCCCTTGTAAAGTGGACAATAATAGTAAGTGTAGTTGGTGGAACACACCTCAGAATGGTAAAACCCACACCCCCAGAGGATACTTTGATGACCAAACACACAAAGAATACTGTTCCCACACACAGTCCCACACACACACACACACACACACACACACACACACACACACACACACACACACACACACACACACACACACACACACACACACATATATATGCCATGGATCACAGTTGCCAGTGTTGCATTTGGAACACCTTCCCATCTAGTTGGTGGTATTACAGTGTTATGTGGTTATCACAGGTGGCATGGCACTAATAGTGTGATGACTGTGCCAAGGTAACTGTAAAGTGAAAAACATCATGTGCCCTTGTGAGGTATGGCAGTGGGGGGTGTACTGGGTGGGGAAGGACTCATTAGACTGTCACCTACAAGTTTACTCACTCACAAATACTGCTATACACAACAGTGCACACACAATTGCCAGTACTGACATTAGCAGCCCTGCCTATCATGTTATTCATTCCATACTGTTACAGAGCTGTTGCACATGGCATGGGGCTTATAGGGCTAAGAAGTGTCCACAAATACCTCTACAGTGGATGTGAACAGCGACCTTTTTAAAGTGGACCTTGGGACATGTACTGGGAGTGCCATGGACTAAAAATGTAAAAACCACCCCCCCCGTGGATATAGTTCTCACTGACACACATACATAGGATACAGTTCTTGCACAGACACACACATTTGCCAGGACTGAGATTAGAATTCCTATCTACCTAGTTATTGCTATTACAGTGTTATGCATTTATCGCATGTGCCACGGAGCTTATAGTGTGGAGAGTGTCCCACAGTTCTTCTAAGGTGAACATCACCAGCCCTTGTAAAGTATGGCAATGGGCAGTGTACTGGGAGGGTGAGGCCTCAAAATGCTGTATCCTACAAATATACACATTTACACACACACACACACACACACACACACACACACACACACACACACACACACACACACACACGCACGCACACACACACACACACACACACACACACACACACACACACACACACACACACACACACACACACACACACACATATTTGCTAGGACTCAGATTAGAACCCCTACCTATGTAGTCACTGGTACTATAGTGTTATGCAGTCACTGCATACACAACGGAGCTTATAGGGTGAAGAGTGTCCCAAGGTACCTATATAGTGAATAACATCACAAGTCCTTGTAAAGTATGGCAATGGTAGGTGTACTGGGTGAGAAGGGCCTCAAACTACTTTCAACCAGATGTTTACACACTCACAAACACTTTTATACACACTAATGCACACACACATATTTGTCAGTACTGAGATCCATAGGTTCATAGGTTCATAGGTGCATACTAGTCTAATGGCTATGGAGCCTTTACAAGCCTAGCCCATCAGATTACCCTGGCATCATGCCACCTGATGATAGACCCCAGTATGACTAACAAGTATAGCCACTGGTGTAATCCCTGGGGTGGGATTTCTATTCCCCATCCACTCATCCAGATTTCTCCTGAAGAGGGCCAGTGAGGTGCTCTGCTTGACATGCATGTGAAGTCTATTCCATAGCGTAGGCAGTCTCTGGGTTATGAACGTATCCCTCCAGCATGTTCTGTTGATTGTGGAAATGGGGTTGAGGTCTCTGGGGCAAATGGTGTGGATAGATTGGGTTCTTTAGATGTAGCATTCCTGACAGGGCTGGGTCAGACATGGCTTTGTAAGTCAAGCAGAAATCGCCTCTAAGTAGCCAATATGAGACAGAGAATAGTTGGACTTCTTGGGGTCTGTTCATATAGGACAAGTGTTTAAGGCCTAGAATCCTCTTTGTGAGATACTTTTGCAGCCTCTCCAGTTGTTGCGCGTGTCCAGTGAGGTACATGCCAAATGGCCCATTGTACTTGTTGATTGGCCTAATGAGGGGAGAGTAGGGGGAGACAATGACCTCTTACTTCCTGGATGCAACACCCTTAGTAATAAGATGTGCCACATAAAAGGACTTTCTGAACACAGTGGCACATTGGCGGTCAACCAGTGTTCACAGTTCTCTTATAACAACTTCAGTGTTCAATGCACTACCATCGATGTGGTGATAAATGGGAACCATGTTGTTCCCAAAGGGGATGTCAGAACATTTTCTGGCATAGAGCTAAAGTCCAGGGTTCCGACACCAGTCGTTGGTCTCAGTTAGGCCTTTCTGCAGACTGTCAACATCACATGGGGAGGCAATAATATCACCCACCTTGCAGTCATCTGCAAATATTGTCAACAAGAGTCCTTTTGTGTTGGGCTGGACTTGAAAGGCATAGATACTGAACATGAGGAGACCTAGGACCAAGCCCTATGAGGCTCCATTCATGACTGGTCAGAAGTCTGACATGGAGACCAATGCTTTCACACCATGGGTTCTATCTGTGACCCAGTTTGCCTGCCACCTAGTGATATAGGGGTTGATGTCTAGCTGAGTGTGTTTGTCTATGATTCCTGAGTGGGGAATGGTATCCAAGGATTAGAAGGCCAGCCTATCTTGTTATTTATTCCATACTGTTACATAGTTATTACATGTGGCACAGAGCTTATAGGCCTGCAGAGTGTCTACAGCTACCTCTGCAGTGGATGACAACAGTGGGCCTTGTAAAGTGGACATTTGGATATATACTGGGTGGACAACAGCAAAAATTCACCCCCCCCCAATGGACAGACACACACACACACACACACACACACACACACACACACACACACACACACACACACCCATCTAGTTATTGCTACTACAGTGTTATGCATTTATAACACACACCATGGAACTTATAGGGAGAAGGGTGTCCCCAGGTACTACTAAGATGAGGGACATCACCAGCCCTTATAAAGTATTGCAATGGGAGATGTACTTGGTGAGAAAGGCCACAAAATACTTTAACCAACAGATATACACACTTACAAACACAAATACACTCACATTTTCCAAGACTGAGATAAGAACCCTTACCTAGCTAGTTATTTGTATTATAGTTTTATGCAGTTATTGCACATGCTACAGAGCTTATAGAGTTGAGAGCTGACCAAAGGTACATCTAAGGTGACTGACATCAGCAGGACTGCTAAAGTAGGGCAATAGGAAGTTTACTGGGTGTGAACAGGCTCTAAATCTTTAATCTACAGGCACACACACACACACACACACACACACACACACACACACACAAAGGTAGGTGATGTGATATTCCAACCCCCACCTCAGTACCATCAGACAATGAATCTCATCTTCATGCTAGCACATGCCAGTTGTTACAACTGGTATTCAAATGTCTGCAGCAGGACATCACTCTCTGCCATTCAGGGTTTCCCTGTGTATGACTCACTCTCTGTGTGTGTATCCCTGTGTGTCTCATTCTATCACTATCTGTCCCTCTCTTCCCCATGTCTATGTGTGTGTATGCTTGACATATTGTAATATGTTGTCCATATAAGTGTGTGGGTATCACATGTAACACATGCAGATATACCACATATGTGCCACCTACAGCTGGCTGTGGGTAATCCTGTCTGATGGGTGTGTGTGGAGACAGTTAGGTTTACATAGCTGTGTGTATGCAAAGACATTTGCACAATATAGAGAAATATAGTGCAATGTGGTTTCAGACATGGGCTTCACTTCTCTAAGTGTAGGAGCATGCCCAGTATGACCTTCTATAGTAAGTGTGGGAATACATTTCAGGGATAGTTATACTCCAGTCCGGGCTGTTGCGTGCTACAGCCATACCTTGCAACCCATTTGTGCAAGCTATCTGGACATAGGCTGCCAATATAGGGAAACAATGGGTCAAACATAGGGTGGGTAATGTAACTATTGCTCTTATCAATGTATGAGTTGCTTGAGTTACAGGGATTGTTTTAGCAGACATTTTCTGACATATGTAATGTTTGACACTGTACTGTATTGTGTAATTACCTACTGACAGATATAATCAGATCATCACAGTTATTTACCAGAGACATACAAGATGAATGATGCACAGACCTATATTATGAGGCAAAGGCTAGACATTCTTGCACAATCCGGCCAATTGAGAAGCATGGCTACAGCCAATTGACTGATGAAGCTGTGTAATAGGTCTAGCACCTTGGTGATATACTGGTTGGGGATCCCGTGGTTGTGGAGTATTCTTCTTACCTGAAAGTCACGGTGTCACCAATAAGTGCACAAAACCTCTTCTGTGGTAAAAATGGATTTATTTGCAAGTAAAAGCAAAAATACTGTGTTGAATAAGAGCAGAAATGCTGTGTTTAGCGCTTTCACCCACTGAATTGTGGGCTTCTTCAGAACACAATGGATACAATTGCTACTACTGAAATTCAAAAATTGGCGCCAAAAATCAATACGGCATTTAAAGCCGTATGCATAACTTTAATTTCATTGTACTAATAATATACATTACATAAGTATACTTTAAAATCTATATATAAATATACTTCCTACAAAACCTGTCTACTAAAAACTTAATTAGTACATACATATATACTCGTCAAGGTACAAAAATGCATATCTACTTCACATATTGAACAACTACTAAAGATTACTTAGATGTACAGATGAACCTATAAAAATTGTAATAGTAGTTATGTCCAATAGTGTATAATTAAAAAAACTGAAAAACTAAGAAATTTCAAAGCAAAAACATATCACCGCTTAAATGTATAATGTTAATCCTAATAATTAATAAAATAATCAAATTATGACCATAAAGAATTTTACAATGCGTGTATCATACATATTGGTGTATAACAATAATAAGACAAAAACATTGCTCTATCTCAAGATTAGTGTAAATATAATACATCTCAATCCATGTGCATACATAATTTATTTTAACTTGAAAGTAATCTATCTGGAATGCTTCCATACATGTAAATGATACAGTGTTTGGATATATTGAGTATGTTTATCATAAACTGTCCAGTGTAGTGAATGTAGTCTGTTCAATACCCCCCAATACAAATCTATTGCATCTCCAAAATGGGTTTGCATGAGATATAATCATTAAGTCCCGGTGGATTCACTACGTCTAAATATAATTGCCACCAGATTTCTATAAACCCTAACGGGTTTTATGATCTCCCTCTCTAGGATCTATTTGGATAATTTCCAATATGGCAAACCTAAATTCATGGGAGTCTCCCATCTTCTAAATGTGTCTCTATAAGGTGTTAGTGGTATCCTTCCTTCTAATAGTATAAATGTGGTCGCTCCAGGTACCATTTGATGTTACGCCCTATCTTGAACACAAATCTTGGTTTTACTCCTATAATATCTATCCAACTAGAATCCCCCAATATCAAAAACCAGTATTTGGTTAATATGTTAATTACTTGTTCTACTTCCAAATTATAAAGTATACAGGATCGCTGGTATTGAATGGTTCCATTTTCGTCATATTTGTAATTATTTCTCCCTTCATTTTGTATAGATCTATTAACATATCCAGATCCCAATAGGGGTTTACTTGCAAACAAATCCATTTTTACCACAGAAGAGGTTTTGTGCACTTATTGGTGACACTGTGACTTTGAGTATTCCAGTGGGATGTTGTTTTGTTTCAATTCAGTTGTCGTTCACCATGGATGTCATCGGTGACAAGGTACCGCTTAATACTGAAGTGGAGCAAGAAGAACTTACTAAACTGCGAGTCGAAGTGACTTCTTTAAAGACGGAGGTCAGTCGGATCTTGGAACTGGTTTTGGATTTTACACGGATGAGTGTAAAATCAGATAGGTCCACAATACCTACTGATAATGAACGTGAATTTCCACAAGCCGCACTTTCCAACAGCAGCAACGTTAAAGATCCTGTTACATCAAAGAACAATGGTGTTTTTAACCAGGGCAATGATCCAAATGACCACTGGAATATTACACCTCATACATTTCATAAAGGTGAAGTCGACGAAAGCTTTGACATACCTAATGGACAAGGAACGGGGTTCAGGCGAACTCCGATTGATATGGAGAATGGTTTAGAGATCACTGAACAACTGAACAGCAGTAAAGTCAATATTTCAGACTTCACCTTTGATTTTTCTTTGTACGAAGTAGAAGATGAAGCCATTCGTACAGGCACCAAACCGAAGAGAGTTCCACCACAGAAAACTTATTCTACCGCTGTGAGCAAAACATTCACACAACAAAAAGGTACTGTTCTTTCACACATTGCATCTAATGCCCATTCAGACGGACTTGGAAAAAGTACCAAGGATGTATTTTTAAACAAATTCTTAACCACCAATTGTAATTTTGATAATATTCCTAAAAGCCAGGAAGGCCAATTATCCTCTAATCAGGACAATTTAGGAACTTTTAAAGAATATGATTTATTTGTTGGGAAAGAAATTGAATGGAATTAATGGACTGAAAGCTGACAATGCTTATTTACATAAATGTTTAACCTTAAAAATTGTTCCCATGGGTTTGAGATTTTTCAAGGTACCCATGGGGACAGATATTACTTATACAAGTATTATTGAGTTCAATCAATTTTTTAATGAATGTGGTTTTAATTTTATGAAGCTAATAATAAAACATAATGATGAGAAACTTTGTAAATTAGTACAAGAAACGGAAACTTTAAATAACAGGATAGTTAATGATTTTCTATTTTCCAAAAAGGAGAGATTATACACAAAACAATTCACTGTTGTCGAAAAGAGGTTGCAAAGTATTAGTGAAAGGAAGCATAAGAAGATTTTAAGGGATATTGAGCAATATAAGAATGGACAGGCATATAAATGGGATTGTGACAAAGATAATGAGTTGATAAAAGACTACGTTCAAAGGAGACAATATACAGGAGCAAAATTACAGAGCAAAATACACTATCAGTATAATGATTCACATTTTCACGGGGCAGTGGACTGGCAGGTGAGACCATATGGAAACAAGAAACAAACAGAAATCAGCAAAAGTTTTACAAAAAAAAAACAAGCAGAAAAATTGGAGGAAGGGCAAACAGTAGAACTAAATAGCAAAGCAGATGAGAATGAAGTTAGAAATAATATTGCAGTTGATGGGCATATACATAGTTGCAATCATTTTAATATTTACAACTATTCTAGTGTACAGATACAGTTGTCACACTTTAATCTGCTTGCCAAAGGAATGAAATACATACCAAACCCCTTATTTGACCTGGTAGATTGCTTGTGTGAGATTAAAAAATTTGTTAGAAAAATAAATCTAGCTATCATGTTTAAGGACAGCCATAAGGTTTCCAAAAGTGGTATCATAGATTCTAATATAAAGAAAAAAAGCAGGTTTATACCCCCCAGTCACCCACACATAGAAATTTACGAAAAAATAGTGATGCGAGAGATATAACAATTATTAAAATTGTAGAATAATCAGCCAACAATAATGAACAAACCCGAATCCGGCACAATAAAGGTTGCCCACAGTAGAAGACTCGTAACCAGTGGTAAATAGTAAGAATAGAATTTATTGTCTCCAACATAGAAACACCAATGGACAATGTACAGTTCTTTTAGTTAAACAAACATTAAGCGCTTTCGTCTCCACATCCGGAGACTTCTTCAGAATAAAGCTACTAAACATTCACAGCTTAATATATATGCTGTTCAGCCCTGGGTAATTGATTAATGCAACAATCCCTGAGTAAAATAATCATTACTTAATTGCCCTCAGGTTGCCGAAAAGACAAAGACATGATGGGAACTGCTTCAGTTCCACACTAAAAAACACTTTTTATGTATTTAATATTAAAATAAAAACTTTTTGGTAGCAATCCCTTCATAACTTTACATATGAATTTGATAAAAAATAATACTAGAATGAACATGCATATTGTGTAGCTGTTCATTGATGTATGCATGATAAATAAAGAATAAAGAATAATAAACATGTTAATAAAAAGAATATATACTGGAGATATCATTTGTTTCCTACTCGTTGTTCAAGCCCTATCTGCATCCAGTGGCATGAAATGAAAAAACTAATGTCACTAAAATACTAAAAACTGTGCTTAGAACATAAACAAGAAACCTACGCCAAAAGCTTACAAATATGGTGCCTTAATTTTCATTTGAAGTATAATTCAGTACAATAAATGAGTGACATATGAATTCAGGTGTTAAATACATAAATAGGTATTTAAATACATCCTTAAAAAATACAATGCCAGACCTCATGCCTATAAATATATAAATATATAAATAAATAAATAAAAATTTATATAAATATATAATCATATATATGTGTATATGTATTTGTACTTAATATATACTTAAATATATGAAGCTTATAAGCATGTACTTGCATATAATTAACTGATGAAATAGTAAATTGATAAAAATGCTGGTATAAATATATTTAATAAATAAGCTAATGTACACTGTAAAATATAAATATAAATACTAACAGTTTAAAACATTAAAAATCCATACATATATCTAAAGCTACTATTTCACCTATCAATCTTAATACAATGTTAAAATGGGATGAAATATTGTATTACTTTCAAGAAATCCCTCTTCTTTTAAGATTTAGCTATACTCTTTTTGTACTAGTATTAGTATTAGTGAAAGGAAGCATAAGAAGATTTTAAGGGATATTGAGCAATATAAGAACGGACAGGCATATAAATGGGATTGTGACAAAGATAGTGAGTTGATAAAAGACTACGTTCAAAGGAGACAATATACAGGAGCAAAATTACAGAGCAAAATACACTATCAGTATAATGATTCACATTTTCACGGGGCAGTGGACTGGCAGGTGAGACCATATGGAAACAAGAAACAAACAGAAATCAGCAAAAGTTTTACAAAAAAAAAAACAAGCAGAAAAATTGGAGGAAGGGCAAACAGTAGAACTAAATAGCAAAGCAGATGAGAATGAAGTTAGAAATAATATTGCAGTTGATGGGCATATACATAGTTGCAATCATTTTAATATTTACAACTATTCTAGTGTACAGATACAGTTGTCACACTTTAATCTGCTTGCCAAAGGAATGAAATACATACCAAACCCCTTATTTGACCTGGTAGATTGCTTGTGTGAGATTAAAAAATTTGTTAGAAAAATAAATCTAGCTATCATGTTTAAGGACAGCCATAAGGTTTCCAAAAGTGGTATCATAGATTCTAATATAAAGAAAAAAAGCAGGTTTATACCCCCCAGTCACCCACACATAGAAATTTACGAAAAAATAGTGATGCGAGAGATATATCAATTATATTATAAAGTGAAAAATAACAAACCAGAAAGTAACTTAACTAAAGATGAAATTCAAACTCTGAGGGCCCTACAAACAGACAACAACATCAGAGTAATGAAGATGGATAAAGGGAGAGGTGTGGTCATTTATGATAACATTGAATACACTAAAAAAAGTATGATATTTTACATCAGTCAGGAAATTACGAATCTATATCTATCAGTGAGATCCATATTGCATACCAGCGAATAGATTCATATATAGAGGAATTTTACATTGAAGAGAGAATTACAGATGAGATATACAACTGTCTGATAGTTAAAATTCCCAGATTAGTGATGTTAGTAGGCATACCTAAAGTTCATAAGAACACTTCGGACCCCCTTTTCGACCCATTGTATCTGGCAGTAAATCTAAAACCTACCCAATAGGTAAAGTAATAGATATTTGGCTTAAAGCTATATATGATAAGATAGTGCATATGGTAAAAGACTCATGGGAATTCCTAAGCAATTATCTGATAAAATATGGAAAGAAGAACTTATAGATTTATTTTCATGTATCCCCAAACAAGCTGGTTTGGATGCATTGTGCAATAGTATTATGAGGCACACAAATTTTGATTGGGATAAAGTTTGCTTGATAATGGAATGTATGTCCATTGTGTTAGACAACAATTTCATTTATTATGAAGGAGAACACTTCCGTCAGTCCAGGGGAGTCGCAATGGGTGCTGCTTGCGCACCCATTTTGGCGAATTTGGTAATGTTGGACTGGGAGGACACCATTTTGTTCCCTAGTGAATATTATAAGAGCATCAAGCATTATTCTAGGTTCCTAGATGATATTTACATTCTATGAGATGATAGTATGGAGAAGTTACATACTTTTATTGATTTTATTAACAATAGTAGTAAATTTTTGAAATTCACTCATGCTTACAGTCAAGTAGGCATAGCTATTTAGATACATTTATTTATAGACATGAAGGAGAAATTAAATCTTGTATTCATCGGAAGAGCACCTTTTCTAATGATTACCTAAAATATGGGAGTTGTCATCCAGAGAAGGTGAAATATAATATATTTAAGGGACAATGTATACAGGCTGCATGGATGACTTCCCATTATACTGAAATGGTAGGAGAAATTACATTCATAACAAGTTTGTTCCAAGAGAGAGGGTATCCCATAGGATGATGCATAATGTAGGACAGTATGTCAAGCAGGAATGGGGGAATAAATACAAACCCCTATTGGGATCTGGATATGTTAACAGAGCTATACAAAAATGAAGGGAGAAATAATTACAAATATGACGAAAATGGAACCATTCAATACCAGTGATCCTGTATACTTATTTACAATTTGGAAGTTGAACAAGTAATTAACATATTAACCAAATACTGGTTTTTGATGTTGGAGATTCTAGTTGGAAAGATATTATAGAAGTAAAACCAAGATTTGTGTTCAAGATGGGGCGTAACATCAAATGGTACCCGGAGCGATATCATCAAACAATACAAACAATAGGGACTTATAAAGACAAAAGGAAACATAAAACAAAATGTGGGATGTGTAATCAATGTGCATATATTTTAGAAACAGACAAAATTATAATACATAATGGAGCCCACGCAATAGTAAAATTTAAAAATGGTAATTATAATACCAAAATGCTTATATATCTGGCTAAGTGCATTAAATGTGTGGGATATTATATAGGTAAGACCGAGAGACCTTTATATTGAAAACCCATCTGTACCTATAATTTACGGACTCCCTAAGATACATAAGAATCCAACTGACCCACCTATGAGGCCTATTGTATCTGGGAGAGGATGGGTTACGGAACATCTCTCAGTATTTATAGAAAAACATTTAAGATGTATCTTGAATAATAACAAATATCTATTACGTGACTCTAAACAGTTTTTGATTGACCTATATGAATGCACTACACAAGATGAATTTACTGATAAGAGTCTTTTTGTCACCTTAGACATACAGTCTCTTTTTACAGTAATACCGAATGAACTGGGTTTATCTTATGTTTCAGCCTACCTTAAACGACACAGTGACTACTCTGAAGTATTAATAGATTTAATAGTTCATTTCTTGGAGCTGGTACTATACAATAATATTTTTATATTTGGTGACCAGTTCTATAGACAACATGAAGGCGTAGCTATGGGCACTCCATGTGCCAATAGTTACGCCAACATGTTTTTAGCTTTCTGGGAGGAGTCAATATTGTTTCATGAACCCCAGTTTAAGAAGTATGTCACATTATATCATAGGTTTGTAGATGACCTTTTTATTATATGGAAAGGCACTATAAATGAACTAAAAATCTTCTTTGAAACAATGAATGGTCTAACTAATTGTTTGAAATTTACTATGAACTTTTCTTATGAAAGAATAAGTTTTCTTGATATCTATGTAGAAAGATTATACAATGGCATTATTAATACTGGTGTTTTTCGAAAACCATGCCATTGTAATATGCTATTACACAGAACAAGTATTCATCCGCCTCATGTTTTTAAAAATATTATAAAAGGACAAACATTGAGATGCTCAAGGTTGAACCCACTACAAAGTGGCTTAGAAAATGATCTATCTGGCTTAAAAACCCGGTTTCTATATAGGGGTTATAGGATGGCTGAGATCAATCAACATTTTAAAGATATATATGATTTACGTCATACAAAAGGTTCACCATATTTTGGACCTTTCTGTGACGAAAATAGGGTAAAGGATATAATAGTGTACCCTAATTTTAAATTTTCAATGCATTATACCACAGATTTATTTGAAATCAAAAAAATCATCAGTAAGCATTGGAATATACTAAAGGCAGATGAAGAAATCTATAAAATAGTGGGTGAAACACCCTCATTCTTATATAGAAATAAAAATAACTTGAAAAGGCTATTATGTTATTCTAAAACAAAGTGTGGAAATAACACGATTTCTAGTTGTACTAAACAATGTGGACATTGTAATTTTTGTAGTTTTATAGATAGTGATAGAGATTTTCACCACCCTGACAATGGAAAAATATTTCACGTTGAAGTAGATGCCAATTGCATGACTGCCAATGTTGTCTATTTAGCAGTATGTGTAATCTGTTCCTCATTCTATGTAGGAAAGACAAATCGTCCCCTGCGTGATAGAATAAGGGAACATATTTACAACATTAAGAAAAATAATATACAGAATGCACTAGCAAAACATGTGAATTTAAAAGGGATTGAACACAAATTTAAATTTAGAGTTTTAGAAGTAATCACAAATAATATTAGAGGTGGAGATATTATGTTACGAACAGAAGAAAAGGAAAATGGCTGGATAATTAGACTAAGAGCTGATAAAGGTCTAGGTTTAAACGATAAATTATCAATAAAGCTTACATTAAAGCAACGCAGACATATAAAATGATTTTATATATGTATATATATATATATATATATATATATATATATATATATATATATATATATATATATATATTAATATAATATATTTTTAATAAAGCATTTTGTATTTTATAATAGGTATATAGGAATGCTTACCCATGTGTGTACGTATATGTTAATGTATAAATTTACTATTTATGATAGTTTTCTATTAGTATATGTGTATTTTTAGTTTACTTGGATGGAATCTACATACATATATACATACATTTTTAATTTTTAAAAAATATACAAAATTTTAGATGCTTATGAAGCTATATTATACATATATACATGTTTCTAACTTCATTTTTATTGTATTAGAATGAGAATTGATCATACACACTTTATACCGGTTCTTAAAGAGTTAAATGCTTCCTAATATGCCTGCATTTTTTTATATTTCACTTATTTGTCATTTTAAATGAATTAATTAATGATGTATACTATTTAAACAAATATGCTTCACTCACAAAATGTATTTGATCTGAAGAAGCTACTTGTTAGCGAAAGCGCTCATCAAAAATAAATAGTTTGAAAAGAAGAAGGACCTGGATTATTTCTATATTTACTTTGCTGTTGCTCTTGCTTGAATTATACATACTAATTGACTTTTAAATCTAAAACAAGAGCATTTACCAGCGTAAGCAGCTATTATAATTTTATTTTAAGACCGAGAGATGTTTTAGAAAACGTATATACAACCACATTTATAGTATTAGAAGAAAGGATACCACTAATGCCTTATATAGACACGTTGAGAAGATGGGAGTCCCATGAATTTAGGTTTGCCATATTGGAAATTATCCAAATAGACCCTAGAGGGGGAGATCATAAAACCCTGTTAGCGTTTAAAGAAATCTGGTGGCAATTATATTTAGACGCAGTGAATCCACCAGGACTTAATGATTATATCTCATGCAAACCCATTTTGGAGATGCAATAGATTTGTATTGGGGGGTATTGAACAGACTGCATTCACTACACTGGACAGTTTATGATAAACATACTCAATATATACAAACATTGTATCATTTACATGTATAGAAGCATTCCAGATCGACTACCTTTCAAGATCAAATAAATGATGTATGCACATGGATTGACACATATTATATTTATACTAATCTTGAGATAGAGCAATGTTTTTGTTTTATTATTGTTATACACCAATATGTATGATACACGTTGTAACATTCTTTATGGTCATAATTTGATTATTTTATTAATTATTAGGATTAATATTATACATTTAAGCGGTGATATGTCTTTGCTTTGAAATTTCTTAGTTTTTCAGTTTTTTTAATTATACACTATTGGACATAACTACTATTACAATTTTTATAGGTTCATCTGTACATCTAAGTAATCTTTAGTAGTTGTTCAATATGTGAAGTAGATATGCATTTTTGTACCTTGACGAGTATATATGTATGTATTAATTAAGTTTTTAGTAGACAGGTTTTGTAGGAAGTATATTTATATATAGATTTTAAAGTATACTTATGTAATGTATATTATTAGTACAATGAAATTAAATTTATGCATACGGCTTTAAATGCCGTATTGATTTTTGGTGCCAATTTTTGAATTTAAGTAGTAACAATTGTATCCATTGTGTTCTGAAGAAGCCCACAGTTCAGTGAGTGAAAGCTAATCACAGTATTTCTGCTCTTATTCAACACAGTATTTTTGCTTTTACTTGCAAATAAATCCGTTTTTACCACAGAAGAGGTTTTGTGCACTTATTGGTGACAGCATGACTTTGAGTATTCCAGTGAGACGTTGTTTCATTTCATTTCTTACCTGAAAGGTCATATCCTTGTGTAGCCATACCTATCAACTGTACAGATTCTCACAGATTACCAAGATTCATTCCTCATACATCTGGTCGGCTTCCCTTAACATTGTGGTTTTCTAGCACAATTGTTGCAAATCACTCAGGGCTGCAGTCTGGGAATAAAGACAGAACATTAGAGTTTCAGACTTCACACCCTTCATGGCATCCATGCTAATACATACCCTGCTCTATTATTCTATCAACTTTCTAACATTATGAGAGCAATATTTCAAATGTGTCCCTATAGATGGGCCTTTGTCCCACCATTATGTATGGCTTTGTCCATATTTCTTCTTCTACAAGGTTGAGAGGTATGTTACTAGTATTTAGCAGCATGGCCTTACATTTGCATTTTGTTGACTGTGTTATGTTGGTAGTATGGACCCCAATGACATTCTCTAGAAAGGCACTATGCGTGAAACATGGGCCTTTGCCAGATGCCTGTAGGCCATGTGAGACTGATGCAGGCCATCTGTGGCAAGGCAGTGCATTCTGTCACTCATATGTTCCCAGGCTACCAGGCAGTGGACCCCACTGGGGTGACAATGGTAAGTGACAGAACACACTGCTGTGCTACTAGGCACCATGCCTCTCTATGTATGTGAGCCAGACATCTGAACAAAGCCATGAGTAATTGGGTGACAAAGGCCTAAATATACACACCATTGTAATTACTGGCCATACAAACCTGGAAGAGTGATACATTAACAGATTTTACATTAGCATGCATTTTTCCATAGGTATGAGGTCAGAGACACTCCAATCCATCATCATTATTTTCTGACTTTAGACTTAGGTGGTTTGCCAATGATTTGCCAGACAATAACACTATTTTGGAATAAAGACACCGCAAATATGATGCAAACCTCTGTACATTCTGCAAAAGGTCTGTACAGATGGGAGGTATGGTAGGCACTGTGTAGGTTACTCCAACCTGTGTGGCCCCCTGTACATGACCTGTCCAGCTTCCTGGCATTTATGGATATTGACATCTGGACAGTGTGCACAGCTCCCACCATAGGTGTAGCTGACATGCAAAATAGTTGACACTGCATTTCATGGAACATGGGCCTGTCTACCATAGTACTGTACCTAGGCCACTAGGACACAGCAGCCATGAGAAGTTGCTGGCCACATCCTGACAGTACTCCCCACACATATGCATAGCTCATTGACCCCTGCATATTGTGCACATGCAACAAGTTATCATGTTGATTGGGACAGCCCTAGCAATGTATGCTCAGCTGCTACTACCCTACATACTTACATGTTGTTGCATTTCAATGGGAATATGGGTGTGGGGGGCACGACTGTCAGTGGTACATATTTGCACAGACTGTGCTGAAATTGGCTTCAGATTTTAGTTCCATTTCGCAAAGTATTGTGCCCTGTCTTGGAGAATAAAGGCATATCAGTAGAGACCACAGGTTAGAGTGTAATGCCATGCAATTGAGTTTCAGACTTCTTAACCTTCAGAGCCTTACTGGAAATGCAAGGCCTGCTGCAATATCACTATGTAAGTCTGTAGGGATTTCCATCATTTTCATCATTTATGGGCCCTTGCCAGACATTCCTTTATGGTTTTCTATGGCTGACTCATTGTGTGAGTCTGATGGGTGAGTATGGGATCCCCACAGTGACATCCATGCATGTGACCTATGACCCCCCCCCCCCAGTTGGCCCTCCACATATACTGCAGTGATATTTGTCACCTTAAATGATACTGCATAATGTGGGGAAGCCAGTATTGTGCAGACATTTCCGGGTGTCCCACATAGCTGTTGATTGTCTGCTGCTATTCCAGTAGGCCACCCACTCCCTTGCATGTATGCAGCATTACCATAGATATGCTACCAAAACATACTAATCCATTCATTTATTGTTAGGAAGACTGACGTACCTTGTGACTGCAGCAGTTGTGAGGATGGTGCTTGAGGGCTGCCTATGATGGGTGCACACAGTACACTGCCTATACATGAAAAGTTACAGGTAATGTGATATGTGTGTGTCATCCATTTTACTGTGTATGTTAATCAGAGAGAGGTGACAGTCTGTGGGTCCCTACAGTGTCAGTGTGTGTGCTATGCATTGCCATTTTGGCAAGGGCTCTGCATACTGGGCACATCTCTAACTGCTACAGGAACAGGCTCAGGGGCTTCCTCCTCTGAGGCCCTCTGTGCATGTGGGGACCTTGGCAATGGTGGGGGGGGGGGGCTGTGTGGACCTTCCCTGTGCTAGTCCTGCTTCAGCTGTTTCCGCAGGATCATATTGTGTAGCATGGCATATACTATGAACATGTGTGCACATGTGGCCGGAGAGTACTATAAGGCTTCACCAGATATGTCAAGGCAGTGGAACCATGACTTGAGCATCCCAAACACATGCTCTATAATGATCCTGGTTTGTGCATGTGCCTCATTATGGTGCTCTTGAGTGGATGTGTCTGCATTTCTGATGGGTGTCATCATCCAGGGCTCCAGTGCATAGCCAGCATTCCCCACCAGATGGCTATACGGGATGACCCACAGGCAAATGTCTGGTATAGCTGTGATGAATGCCAGATGTGGGAGTTGTAATAGCTTTCAGGGCTGCCAGCACACATTCATGATAATGCCCTGGGCATTGCACACGACCTGGCAGTTGATGGAGTTGAAGCCCTTGTGGTTTATGTAGACCCTACCCTGTTTAATGGGTTGTGTTTTGATGTGGATGTGCGTGCAGCTTGTTGCACCCAGTACCTCCAGGTATTCTGCTACATGGTGGAAGAGGCGCATATTGCTCGTCTTCTCTTCACGGGTGTTGGGAAGTACATTTGCTCACCGGCATGTGGTAGGATGGCATCTAGGAACCAGTGGATTACCCTGGATGCAGATGCCTGTGAGACCCCCATGATGTCCCCAGTAGGTCTTTGGAAAGTACCTGTAGCTAGTATTTTTAAGGTTACATATACCTTGGTATCAACTGGGATGGGTTCCCCTCTGTTGGCCCTAGGTCTGAGTTGAGGGTGGCACAACTCAGTGATTTGCTGGAGTATGTCTCTGTCCACCCTGTAGCACTCTACTATCTCCAGATCATGTAGCCCCTGGTACGTTACCCTGGGTCTGAACACTCTTCTCCTCCTTCTCGGTCTGTGGTGGTTGATAGCATTATCCTCGTCGCCACTCTCACACTCTAGCACATACTGATGGATCAAAGCAATGGCAGACCCTAACATTTTTTGGGTTAAACTTCCCCCGCATGTGTACACCAATGGTGCAGAGTTTATGAGGAAAACCAGACTGGAAGGTGTTTGCATAGTTTATACTGTTGTACTGCAGATGCTGCCTATATGATTGGCTGACTATGATGCATTCCACCTGCCAGCTATGTTAATTGTACTTGATTGCTTTTATTCTGCTACTTTCCTTTTTCTTTTTTCCCCTTCCCATTTCCACCAATTTTAAGCCATGTGGTGTGCGGAGCAAACCCGGTGCCCAAGTGTAAACAGTCCTGCTGTTTCTGGGGGTTTTTTTTCCTTTTAGACCTGGTGCGTGCTGTGCAAACCCATTTAGCTAAGGTACACAATGAGAAATGGCCCTCCCCTGGGACATGAACATGCTTCTCATTTCATGGAAGAAGTCAATACAGCCTCAGGCACAACCCTTTGCTTAGCTGTGTTTAGCTAAGCTCAAATGGGAGCCTTAGTGCTCCAATGTGCTTAAACCAATCATGGCACACCCCCTTTTCATGTTAGCTGCTTCTCCTGCTTACACCATTGCCTTATAGCTCCTACATGGTTAGCTGCAATTTTGCACTTGTCTTCTTTTTGTTATTCAGTAAATTTCCCTCATTAGCATACCCCACCGCCTTAGTCCCTAGTTACAGCACTACCCCAGACCCTTTCCCCTTAGCAACCACTGTTTACTGCTGTTGTTTTGATTCTGCATGCCATAGACTATAATGGCGAAATGCAGATTTCACTTAACATTGCCTTAACATATATATTTTTTTCGGCATGATCCTGTTTGCACGCTGCGGACCTATGCTTAAACGGCTGAGATCGGCCAAAAAAATAAACTTTGATTTTTATTATTTTGCAACACTTTTTCATGCCAATGGCCATATATTTGGCCATTGGCATGAAGAATATAATACATGCTTTAGTTTGAGCTGTCATGCCTCTGTTTTGATTTTTGCAGAAATATATTCGGCTAATAACTGAATACATTTCTGCATGCTTCACTATTCTGTCACAGATGCCTGCCTGCTTACTGGATCACTAATTGACCTCATTTGCATGGTTTTCACCAGCAAATGAGGTCATTAGCATAATACAGTCATGTCCGTGGCAGAATAGTGTTAGCAGGCTCATGCACATCCCAGGCTTGTTTACTGGATCGCTCGTGACCATATTCCATGCAGGAACAGCTACACTATTCCTGCATGGAATTTTTAACTTATTGAATCTCGGGATTGTGTGAAACAAGAATTGCCATTAATTAACACTCAAGTTGTTTAAACTGCAACAGTACTTTACTGGAATGTCTATCGCATTTGTGAAACTGTGCAAGTGTAGCGTTATTTTAGCACCCTGTGTGCAATGCTTTCAAGGAATAGAATACCCCAATTTGGTTATTGTAATTTAAAGATTTTGATCTCTGATAACATCAGAACATCATTTATGCAAGTGTTTAGCGTATTTCGATGGTTTCGAGTTGTTGTAATTCTTCTGGCCTTGATTGGTAACAGGGTGTCCCCTCAACTGAAAACCCTGACCGTTCTCGTTACTAGTACCAGTAGTATTGTTATTACGATTCTGTATTCTTTCGCTACGTCTCACAGGTTCATCAGAGTGTGTTTTATCAGTATTCGATGAACCAATGTTAGTGTCATTATTTGATGGAATATCATTATCCATCAATGTACTTGTACTATTGTTAGAACGGTTGCCAGGGGGATCAGGATAAACTTGGCCTTTAGAATATGCTTGCACATCTCTAACCAGTTTCTTCTTCTTAGTTGCCAATAATTTATCAATTGCTGTGTCAATGCTTGTAAACACACGGCAATATTCAAACTTGTATCTAGAAAAATCAGAATGGTTTTTGATTACTTGATCTAGAATGTCCAAGTCTGTTTTATATGAGTTAATTTCAGCATTATAATAATTAATAAGAGCTTTAAGGAACTCTAACGCCTGACGGTCGAAAAGTTGTATTAGCTCTTGATGGAAAGGAGATCCTGCTTGAAGGCCTGCAGGATACCTCCATTGGCGAAGGCCTTTGGGAACAACCTGTTTAATAATGCATTCTTGTAGGTAGGAAACTTCGAGTTGAAGTTTCCTACATTTAAACATTTTTCCGTCAAGTTCATCTATTAGAGTTAACAAATTGTTAACCTGAGAGTCATTAGAGTCAGTACCGGAAAGCCGGTGATTGAAAGAATTGTTAAAAAAATCATCGTTCCTAAAAAACGTAGTTACAGACGGAAGATTAGTCTGTGTTTCAGTATTGTTACCTATACCAGACACATTGTTTTCATTACGTCTACTTCCGTTTTGTAAATCAATAATAGGATTACCTTGGCCAGGTTGTATGCTGACTGAGGACTCACCGAGCGTGTTGGCAGTAGAGGCGGAACCAAGCCTAGAAGCATAAGTGGGTTGTAATCCTATTTCTTTAGTTGTCGAAGGGTTGTTGTTAATTAAAAGTCCATTAGAGTTTGCAACATTAAGCAAATTGTTGGTGACACGATGGTTGCTTCCGTAAACTGAAGCTGAGGCATCCACTTTCTGCGTAAGTGCTTCCACTCGTCCGAGGAGCACTTGAACTAATGCGGTCAGGTTGCCGATAGCATCCTCCTGGCGCGAAATGTTGCTGTTGCTATTGTTATTCAAACCGTTGGTACTTGCTTGTGAAACCTCTTCGGTTTCATCAAATAGAGGCTGCGAATCAGCTCCGTTCCCACTGGCCATCATAACCACAAAAAGAAACTTCAAAAACCAAAAACTTTTAAATCTTGTAGCCTGGGAACAAAAATGCTGGCAGCGGTGTATTTGATAACTGCTTTTATTGTAAGCGCTTTCGGCCCGGACCTTTCCGAGCCTTCTTCAGACAAAGAAACAGTACAAAAATAATCAAACACCATTTAAATAGATTAGTCAATTAAAACATCAATTAAGCATTTAAAGTGGAATGCCTAAACACTTGCATATTTGTCCTTATAATTTAACTTAACACACATTATCTATTTTAACTGTCAATTAAAAATAAAAATAATTTACTTCTTAGTATAGGAATAAATACATGAAAAAATAAAAAACCTTAAAAATTGTAAAGATAATGATTTTAAATCATACATGTTTATAAGATTCAGTTCCTGTTAAGGGACAATAGATGCAGTACACATTTTATGGAAAGAGCATCATTCAACCCTGGAAATATATGGGCATTTGTCAAAATCTGCCATTTAAGTTCATCTACCTCTAGTTTAATACATTGATGGATAATGATATTCCATCAAATAATGACACTAACATTGGTTCATCGAATACTGATAAAACACACTCTGATGAACCTGTGAGACGTAGCGAAAGAATACAGAATCGTAATAACAATACTACTGGTACTAGTAACGTGAACGGTCAGGGTTTTCAGTTGAGGGGACACCCTGTTACCAATCAAGGCCAGAAGAATTACAACAACTCGAAACCATCGAGGAACAACAAACGCCAACGCAGGAGATGATTAATGAGCCTGATGAAATTTTCAACTTAAAAATTGTAACTTCATCGAAAGGCGACTTTAAAATCTATAATTATTCCTGTATTGACATTGATAGCACTATGGTAGACTTTCTATCCAAAGGCCTCACCTTTGTACCTTCAAGAAGTTTGAACATTGCAGATACCATTATAGATTTTAAGTTGTTTGTTCGCAAACTTAACCTGAGTGTACTTTTAGGAAATTCCACACCGGACAACAACCCTTTTAAGGTTGCTAGTGTTTTTAATCCACCTACACATCCTGATTTAACAACATTTGAGAAAATGTGTGAATTCGATTTGAGAGCAATTAAAAATGCAACTCAAACTGAAAAAAAGTACAACAACTTAAATAATGATGAGCGCGACCTTATTGTGTTATTACAAAATTGCAATGTTAGGATTATGAAACCTGACAAAGGTGGAGGGTTAGTTTTAATGGACCAATCAGTGTACATTAATAATATCTTAACCCACCTTAGTACTGATTCTTATTGCCAAGTTTCACTTAATGAAGTTAATGGAGCATATAGAAGAATTAAACAGGTTATTGAAGATTTATTTCTAGATGCTTCAATTGATTTAGAGCTATATAATTATTTGATGATGTTAGCTCCAACCATTCCAGCTATCTTTGGCACACCGAAGATCCATAAATCTATATTTGAACCCCCATTTAGAATAATAGTTGATGGGAGAGGCTCCATAACTTATGGGTGTGCAAAATATATTGATACGATTCTTAAACCATTTTTGAATACTGAAACACAAATATGTAAAGATTCGTGGTCCTTTCTACAGAATATTAACAAGTTAGATTTCCAACCTGATTGCTTGTTTTTAACTGTAGATGTTAAGGACCTTTACACGGTTATCCCCCATGATTTAGGCATCGAATGGGTTGCTGAATTTCTAGTTAAAAAGAAAGCTGATCACAACATTATATATTTGGTCACTACATTACTGGATATCGTGTTGGCAAACAATTATATGACTTTTGATAAAAACTATTATCTGCAAAAGTCAGGCGTCGCTATGGGTTCCCCATGCGGCGGAAGTTTTGCCAACACAGTCATGGCGCTCTGGGAACATAACCATCTGTTTTCTGAACCTCTTTTTATAAATAACGTCTATTGGTATACTAGATACCAAGACGATATGTTTTACTTATGGACAGGTGATCAAAGCATTTTACCTGACTTTATTAAGAAACTGACAGAGAAAACTTCATTTTTGGAATTCACTTATGAATCAAGCAAAAAATCTATAAGTTTCCTTGATATACTTCTAGAGAAAGATGAGCATAATTCTTGCTTTAAAAGCAGAATATACAGGAAACCAACATATTCTAACATATTCTTGCACTACACTAGTTGTCATCCTCACCATCAAAAACGGGCCGTTATCAAAGGGCAGATGGTGAGAGCTGCAAGAATGGTTTCTGACGACATCGAGTTTGAGGAAGAATGTAAGCTATTGGAGGATATGTTTCTCAATAGAGGTTATCCTAATTACCTAGTCTCATCTATCAGCATCGAAGTAAAACATAAAAGAAAGTCTGGTTTTTACCTTCCTTTATTAAATTTAAGAGAAGGATTTGAACTAAATGCCAATTACACCTTAGTTGAAACCTGTAGTATTTCTGCAAGTGAGCCTAATAATGTTTTGCTATCTAGTACTAACAAACTACCATTTAACATTAGCTTCTTGCATACTTTTTCAACAGATCATGATAAGATAAGATACATTTTATATAAAAATTGGGCTCTTATCAAAGGCAATGAAGCACTGTTAGGCGTTCTGGGTGATAAACCCACGTTAACATATAAAAGAGGCTCAAATCTCAAGAGTATACTTGAAAGAAAGAATGAAATATGTAAAACACATTCTAAGATCAAGGGGATGTTTAAGTGCGGTTGTTGTGCTCAGTGTAAAAATATTTTGGTAGCAAATGGTTGTACTATTAATAACATTAAATATAATATTAATTCTAGATATAATTGTGAATCTAATGCAGTAGTTTACGCAGCCTTATGCCAATCCTGTAAGGCATTTTATATAGGCAAAACGGAGCGTAAACTCAAACAAAGAATATACGAACACTGCTATGCCATTAAAAATAGAGATGTTAACAACGCTCTAGCTAAACACATTTTCTTTAACCCAGACCATCAGTTTAAGTTTATTATTTTACAAAGAAGAGTTAATGACATTAGAGGGGGCCCATGGCAAATTAAACTAGAGGTAGATGAACTTAAATGGCAGATTTTGACAAATGCCCATATATTTCCAGGGTTGAATGATGCTCTTTCCATAAAATGTGTACTGCATCTATTGTCCCTTAACAGGAACTGAATCTTATAAACATGTATGATTTAAAATCATTATCTTTACAATTTTTAAGGTTTTTTATTTTTTCATGTATTTATTCCTATACTAGGAAGTAAATTATTTTTAATTGACAGTTAAAATAGATAATGTGTGTTAAGTTATATTATAAGGACAAATATGCAAGTGTTTAGGCATTCCACTTTAAATGTTTAATTGATGTTTTAATTGACTAATTTATTTAAATGGTGTTTGATTATTTTTGTACTGTTTCTTTGTCTGAAGAAGGCTCGGAAAGGTCCGGGCCGAAAGCGCTTACAATAAAAGCAGTTATCAAATACACCGCTGCCAGCATTTTTGTTCCCAGGCTACAAGATTTAAAAGTTTTTGGTTTTTGAAGTTACATTCTGCAAAAGGTCTGTACAGATGGGAGGTATGGTAGGCACTGTGTAGGTTACTCCAACCTGTGTGGCCCCCTGTACATGACCTGTCCAGCTTCCTGGCATTTATGGATATTGACATCTGGACAGTGTGCACAGCTCCCACCATAGGTGTAGCTGACATGCAAAATAGTTGACACTGCATTTCATGGAACATGGGCCTGTCTACCATAGTACTGTACCTAGGCCACTAGGACACAGCAGCCATGAGAAGTTGCTGGCCACATCCTGACAGTACTCCCCACACATATGCATAGCTCATTGACCCCTGCATATTGTGCACATGCAACAAGTTATCATGTTGATTGGGACAGCCCTAGCAATGTATGCTCAGCTGCTACTACCCTACATACTTACATGTTGTTGCATTTCAATGGGAATATGGGTGTGGGGGGGCACGACTGTCAGTGGTACATATTTGCACAGACTGTGCTGAAATTGGCTTCAGATTTTAGTTCCATTTCGCAAAGTATTGTGCCCTGTCTTGGAGAATAAAGGCATATCAGTAGAGACCACAGGTTAGAGTGTAATGCCATGCAATTGAGTTTCAGACTTCTTAACCTTCAGAGCCTTACTGGAAATGCAAGGCCTGCTGCAATATCACTATGTAAGTCTGTAGGGGGGATTTCCATCATTTTCATCATTTATGGGCCCTTGCCAGACATTCCTTTATGGTTTTCTATGGCTGACTCATTGTGTGAGTCTGATGGGTGAGTATGGGATCCCCACAGTGACATCCATGCATGTGACCTATGACCCCCCCCCCCCAGTTGGCCCTCCACATATACTGCAGTGATATTTGTCACCTTAAATGATACTGCATAATGTGGGGAAGCCAGTATTGTGCAGACATTTCCGGGTGTCCCACATAGCTGTTGATTGTCTGCTGCTATTCCAGTAGGCCACCCCACTCCCTTGCATGTATGCAGCATTACCATAGATATGCTACCAAAACATACTAATCCATTCATTTATTGTTAGGAAGACTGACGTACCTTGTGACTGCAGCAGTTGTGAGGATGGTGCTTGAGGGCTGCCTATGATGGGTGCACACAGTACACTGCCTATACATGAAAAGTTACAGGTAATGTGATATGTGTGTGTCATCCATTTTACTGTGTATGTTAATCAGAGAGAGGTGACAGTCTGTGGGTCCCTACAGTGTCAGTGTGTGTGCTATGCATTGCCATTTTGGCAAGGGCTCTGCATACTGGGCACATCTCTAACTGCTACAGGAACAGGCTCAGGGGCTTCCTCCTCTGAGGCCCTCTGTGCATGTGGGGACCTTGGCAATGGTGGGGGGGGGGGCTGTGTGGACCTTCCCTGTGCTAGTCCTGCTTCAGCTGTTTCCGCAGGATCATATTGTGTAGCATGGCATATACTATGAACATGTGTGCACATGTGGCCGGAGAGTACTATAAGGCTTCACCAGATATGTCAAGGCAGTGGAACCATGACTTGAGCATCCCAAACACATGCTCTATAATGATCCTGGTTTGTGCATGTGCCTCATTATGGTGCTCTTGAGTGGATGTGTCTGCATTTCTGATGGGTGTCATCATCCAGGGCTCCAGTGCATAGCCAGCATTCCCCACCAGATGGCTATACGGGATGACCCCACAGGCAAATGTCTGGTATAGCTGTGATGAATGCCAGATGTGGGAGTTGTAATAGCTTTCAGGGCTGCCAGCACACACATTCATGATAATGCCCTGGGCATTGCACACGACCTGGCAGTTGATGGAGGGGAAGCCCTTGTGGTTTATGTAGACCCTACCTTGTTCACTGGGTGGTGGTTTGATGTGGATGTGCATGCAGTCTATTGCACCCAGTACCTCCAGGTATTCTGCTACATGGTGGAAGAGACGCATATTGCTGGTCCTCTACTCACAGGTGTTGGGGAAGTAAATGTGCTCACCAGCATGTGGTAGGATGGCATCCAGGAACTGGTGGAGTACCCTGGATGCAGATGTCTGTGAGATCTCCATGATGCCCCCAGTAGGTCTTTGGAAAGTACCTGTAGCTAGTATTTTTAAGGTTACATATACCTTGGTATCAACTGGGATGGGTTCCCCTCTGTTGGCCCTAGGTCTGAGTTGAGGGTGGCACAACTCAGTGATTTGCTGGAGTATGTCTCTGTCCACCCTGTAGCACTCTACTATCTCCAGATCATGTAGCCCCTGGTACGTTACCCTGGGTCTGAACACTCTTCTCCTCCTTCTCGGTCTGTGGTGGTTGATAGCATTATCCTCGTCGCCACTCTCACACTCTAGCACATACTGATGGATCAAAGCAATGGCAGACCCTAACATTTTTTGGGTTAAACTTCCCCCGCATGTGTACACCAATGGTGCAGAGTTTATGAGGAAAACCAGACTGGAAGGTGTTTGCATAGTTTATACTGTTGTACTGCAGATGCTGCCTATATGATTGGCTGACTATGATGCATTCCACCTGCCAGCTATGTTAATTGTACTTGATTGCTTTTATTCTGCTACTTTCCTTTTTTTTTCTTTTTTCCCCTTCCCATTTCCACCAATTTTAAGCCATGTGGTGTGCGGAGCAAACCCGGTGCCCAAGTGTAAACAGTCCTGCTGTTTCTGGGGGGTATTTTTTTTTTCCTTTTAGACCTGGTGCGTGCTGTGCAAACCCATTTAGCTAAGGTACACAATGAGAAATGGCCCTCCCCTGGGACATGAACATGCTTCTCATTTCATGGAAGAAGTCAATACAGCCTCAGGCACAACCCTTTGCTTAGCTGTGTTTAGCTAAGCTCAAATGGGAGCCTTAGTGCTCCAATGTGCTTAAACCAATCATGGCACACCCCCTTTTCATGTTAGCTGCTTCTCCTGCTTACACCATTGCCTTATAGCTCCTACATGGTTAGCTGCAATTTTGCACTTGTCTTCTTTTTGTTATTCAGTAAATTTCCCTCATTAGCATACCCCACCGCCTTAGTCCCTAGTTACAGCACTACCCCAGACCCTTTCCCCTTAGCAACCACTGTTTACTGCTGTTGTTTTGATTCTGCATGCCATAGACTATAATGGCGAAATGCAGATTTCACTTAACATTGCCTTAACATATATATTTTTTTCGGCATGATCCTGTTTGCACGCTGCGGACCTATGCTTAAACGGCTGAGATCGGCCAAAAAAATAAACTTTGATTTTTATTATTTTGCAACACTTTTTCATGCCAATGGCCATATATTTGGCCATTGGCATGCCCAAGGAATATAATACATGCTTTAGTTTGAGCTGTCATGCCTCTGTTTTGATTTTTGCAGAAATATATTCGGCTAATAACTGAATACATTTCTGCATGCTTCACTATTCTGTCACAGATGCCTGCCTGCTTACTGGATCACTAATTGACCTCATTTGCATGGTTTTCACCAGCAAATGAGGTCATTAGCATAATACAGTCATGTCCGTGGCAGAATAGTGTTAGCAGGCTCATGCACATCCCCAGGCTTGTTTACTGGATCGCTCGGCGGCCATATTCCATGCAGGAACAGCTACACTATTCCTGCATGGAATTTTTAGCTTATTGAATCTCGGGGATTGTGTGAAACAAGAATTGCCATTAATTAACACTCAAGTTGTTTAAACTGCAACAGTACTTTACTGGAATGTCTATCGCATTTGTGAAACTGTGCAAGTGTAGCGTTATTTTAGCACCCCTGTGTGCAATGCTTTCAAGGAATAGAATACCCCAATTTGGTTATTGTAATTTAAAGATTTTGATCTCTGATAACATCAGAACATCATTTATGCCATTACATGTTGTCACTTTTACTGAACCGCTGGATCTTTTATAACTGTCAACAAACAGACATTGTGGTTTCTAAAATGCTTCTCATGGATATACATATATATGTGCATAACTGTATATACACACACACACACACACACACACACACACACACAGAAACATATATATATATATATATATATATATATATATATATATATATATATATATATATGTATGTGTGTGTATGTGTGTGTGTGTGTGTGTGTGTGTGTGTATTAATTGGAACCTAAATGAATGGTCAGTTAATAACATTAAGATAAATATTTAAATGCTGTGACAAATAAATAATGCAATTAAACTGTACTACAGAAATAATTTGAGATATTAGTTCACTATTGACAAAGCTAAATTGGCATTCAACCAAGTAGATGGTCTTTTCATTGCTCACTACAAAACAAAAAAATCTCAGATAATTATATTTTGCTTAAAAGAAGATATTTATAGAAGACATAGACATACTTTTAAAAGTAGGTTCTAAAACCTTGAAGGCACAATTTTTCTGGGACCTTCCATCAAGAAGCAATGTACAGTCATGTAACCACCACCAATGCTAGATTCCAGAATTATTATTCCAAGTTAAGACAGTAAATTGCAGGGACATGCAGGAACATCCAGAATGTATGATTAATATAATGCACTTTATTCAGAGTAAGATTTCCCAGTTAACAAGACTATAGCCGTACTTTTACACCGACTGACATGTCTAAAATTTGGGATTCAGATCTGCATTTTCTGATAAATTGTTAGAAAGACTACTAGACTGGTGTAACCTTCTGCTTTACTATGATATAGTGCCCAATAATCCCAATGTAGAAATCTCATTTGATGCTCCCAAGGCCAGGGGATGTCCCATAACACATTTAGATCTGACAGCTGAGACTGAACCTGAGCAGTTGTGATATTACCTTCCATCCCTTCACAAGTCCTCATTATCTGTTTGCAGGTATTCTGGATTGTAAGGTCTTGTTGTTGCTGCGTATGTAGCCACTATAATGACAACGTTGTTAAGTGAGGATTGCTGCATCAGTCTTTAGGGGTCAGACCCAAAAATTGACCAAAGAAACCTGTAGCTATTTCAAGACGTTTAGTAATGGGAATCTAAATAGGGCATAGTCCAAATAAAAATATCATCTGTCATTAAAGCATAAGTTGAGCCTAGTTTTCAAATAATCATAAGGAAGACTATGTGGGCCTACCCTGCACTACTTGTACTATGTGAGACAGTGAACCAGTGCCTGCTACATCCCAAACTTTCCAGTGAATTAATGGAGAGTTTAGGGTGCTCCAATATAAGAATATCCTCCCCACATAAAACAGAAAATTCTGTTAACACATAACTTTTGGATGTCAATAATATAGTGTAGATAATGTACCATCTTCTTAGATGGTATGAACGTGCACTAGAACATCAGTAAGTAGCCAACAAGGAACTCTCCCTTCATATCTCTGCCTCTAGAAATTCCCACAAAGGTGGATTTTGCCTGTCATGTGTTCAGTGTTTGTGCATAGTAAATCCATTAGCATCAGCTGAGAGACCCAAAAGCAATAAGCTTTCTAGTTTAAGGGAAGCAATACATTTTCCCACTTAGGGTCTTCTGGATTCGCAGTCAACTACAAAAATAACTTCTGAAGCTTCCTTAACCACAGATTATTTTGGAGGATGGTTACATGTCTAAGAAAATGCAAAGCTAAAAGAAGGAACGTCATCTTAAAAAACACTTATTTCCCCCCAAAACATAAATAGTCATACCCTGGGATTCAGCAAGCTCTGCACAGCATGCAGGAATAGTGCAAGAGCTGCTGCATGCAATATGGCTGATGAGCAATCCAGGAATGAGCTCCCGGGACGTGCATGAGCACTCCTTCACTATTCCTGCATGGACACAGCTCCTGTATGCTAATTACCCCATTTGCAGGTGAAAACCATGCAAATGAGATGAATTAGTGATCCAGGAAGCAGGCAGGTGTCTGTGCAGGAATAGTGTAACCTGCAGAAATGTATTCGGCCACTAACCGAATACATTTCTGCAAATTACAAAATGGAGGCACGGCAGCCCCAAAGAAAGCATGTATTCAATGTAGTAGGCATGCCAATGGCCAAATATATTTATTTATTTTTTATTTTACATTTGTTAACCAGGGATGTCTGACTGAGCCGAAAAGGCCCTTTTTCAGCAGAGGCCCGGGGAGAAAAGCTCCACATAGAAAAATTACAGATACATTTAGACATGATCAGTATACACACAAATTACAAAAGACATGTTTTTACAGTGGTATGCAGCACATCAACAGTTACAGTGGGGAGAACAAAAAAATATTTAAAAATAAAGGTACTTAATAGGTTTGTGGTGTACAGTTGAAATTTGGAACCTAGGTAGAATACATACATAGTGCACAGGTACAGTACATACATTGTAGATTAGCCAGTGTTTGTGAGAATAGTTTTCAATCTTAATCAAGTACTCTAGGTTTAGTATGCGTACCTTATCCGCTTTCACTAGCCTGGGGAGCAATCATGGCACTGCCAGCTTTGCTTGAGATGTTGCCTGATGAGGTCTTTAAAGGAGGCTTTGGATGATGTGTTTTGAATGCTAGTGGGGACAGAGTTCCACTTTTTTAGCCACTGAACTGAACACTGATATAGTGTATCTCCAAAGCTATTGTAGCTGTTGGTGACTTCTAGTAGCAGCTTGCTTGATGATCTAAGAGGCCTTTTGGCTGAGTGATGTACTAGTTTTTTGAGGGCAGGACACTTATTGGGGAGGTAATAGATAGAATGACAGAGGCAGAGCTGATTGTAGGTTAGCAGGTTGGGTAGTTCAAGCCAGTGGAGCTGTCTCAAAGCAGTACAGTGATGAGTTCTATATGAGCAATTTGCAGCAAAGTGGGCAATTCTGTTATAGCAGGCTTCCATTTTGCTTAGTTCGGTTTTGTTGAGATTAGTCAGAATGGGAGATGCATTGAGTAGGGTGGATAGAAGTTGGGAGCTAGCAATGGCTGATCTTGTGTTGTTGGTAAGAAATGGTTTGATACGGTAGAGTGCTCCCAGTTTGGCATGTACATTTTTAATAGTTAAGTTGAGATGACTATCAAATTTTAGGTGGGAGTCTATGGTTATTCCCAGTAGCTTAGCCTGTGCCACTGGAGCAATTGGAGTAGCATTTGTGGAGTAGATAGTGAATTGACTTATCAGTGTTTTTGTTAGAACTAGTTATAATCATAAGCTGAGTTTTCTTTGGATTGAGGATAAGTTGGGCTTTGGTAAGGTAGTTTTCAATGTCAGTGCATGCTAGCTGAGTTGTTTGCAGGAGGGTGGGAATGTTTTGTGCAGCACAGATTAAGGTAGTGTCATCTGTATACTGAATGATAAATGCATGCTATGTGGAGGTATGGAGGTTATTTGTGAAGATTATGAATAGTAGTAGTCCTAAGATAGAATCCTGTGGGACTCCTATAGTTATGAGCAGCTGAGGAGAGAGAGAATTTTCCTATTTCACAGCTTGGTACCTGTCAGTTAAGTAGCTGTGGAACCAGGTAAGAGTGGAATTTGATAGGTGATACTGGTTTAGTTTGTTTAGCAGGATTTGGTGCGAGACTGTGTCAAATGCTTTGGACATATCTAAAAAAAGAGTTGACACCTGCAGGCCTTCATTTTTGAGACGGTTTACTGTATCTGTGAAGCAGAGGAGGGCTGTAGTGGTACTATGGGCAGGTCTGAAACCATGCTGAGTAGGTGACAGGATGTTGCTGTCTAGGAGATATTTTAGCATCTGGGTATGGATGCATTTTTCTAGGATTTTGGCCAAGGGGGAGAGTAAAGCAATGGGTCTGTAATTATTAAGTTCAGTGGAGGTCCCACCTTTATGTATGGGTGTAACATAGGATATTTTCCAGAGTTTGGGCACATAGTTTTCAACAATTGATCTGTTTATGAGAGTGGAGATTGGGATAGCAATAGCATCTGCTGTGAGTTTCAAGAAATAGCTGGGTAGAAGGTCGGCTGCCGTTGATGAGGTTTTTAGTTTGGAGAGCATGCTTTTGATTGAAGTGGTGGAAACTGTTTTGAGGGTAAAGCTTGTATTAGTGTTATTTGTGTTGGGGGGGGGATAGTGAGGAAGGAACTGTCCTGTGATACTAAGGATAGAATTGAGTTCACAAAGTGGGAGTTAAATTGTGTTTCGATGGGAACTTTAGTGTCAGGGGTGGTTGGTTTGGGGGTAGCCTTTTGGGTGGATTTTAGTAGCTGGTTTACATTTTTCCAAAATGTTTGGGGATTGTGTTGGTATTTAGGTGGTAATGTCATGTAGTAGGACTTTTTGTCCTGCCTAATGCATTTTTTGCACGGTTGCACAGTTCTTGGTACTTAGTTAGGCTTTCTGATACTTTGCTTTTTTTGATAGTAAAGCCAGGCAGCATCTCTGGACTTGAACATTTGTTTGGTTTCTTTACTGAACCAGGGATTTGTAGAGGTTCTAACCTTGATTTTGCACAATGGAGTGACAGTGTCTAGGTGTTGTAGGAATGTTTTGTTGAAATATGCTACAGCCTAGTCAAGTGGGAGGGTTTTTAAGGGGGTCCAGTCACAGTTACAGAGTAAAGTATTGAGGACCTCAGGAGAGAATATTTTTGTGTTTCTAGTGGATATATAGTTAGTGGTTTTGCATATGCTTGTTCTACTATGCATAAAGTATATTATGTTGTGGTCACTTAAGGTGTCTGGGAGACAGCCTGCGTGGGGGTACAATGTGGGGTTGTTAGTTAGGACCCAGTCAAGGATGGATTCCTTTTTATATTTTTTATCACATCTAGTTGGAATTTGGACTAGCTGCTGGTAGCCATGGAGATTTATTAGATTACTTGGTGGTTCTGATATGCAAGTGAACCAATCTAGGTTGAAATCCCCCAGAATAAGGGTTTCTTGTGAGTATGTGGAAGAATACCAGGATAAGAAGTCTTCAAGGCTAGCAGGTGTATTACCAGGTGGAATGTAGATCACAATTGTGATGATGACCCTTTTAGGGTGAAGTTGAAGTTGTGAGATAAGTATGTCCCAATTATTGGGGGAGCGGTAGGAGTTTGGTAATTGATGTACAGTTAAGTTGGACTTGTACAGTAATGCAGTTCCACCCCCTTTACAAAGTGGTCTGTCTTGTCTAATGGTATTGTAGCCAGTAGGGAGAATGTCTGAGTTAGCTATGTTTTTATTTAGCCAGGTTTCTGTTAAAGCAACTATGTCTGGAGAGTAGTGTGTTATTGTGGCCTGGAGTTCAGGTATTTTATTTTTGATACTTCTAATATTAATATTTAGCTTTAAAAGATGGTTGGTTTTGCTGCTGTTGTTGATTTGCCCTGGGATGAAGATAGTGGAGGTGTTATGTTCTGACACTTGTGTTGGAGCAGTTTGTGTTGGACAGGATGGATTTGGGCCTGGATTGGGGTGGATATCCCCACTTATGGTGAGTCTCATGTTAAAATGGTGATACAGATGTTGGAGTTTGGTGAGGAGTGTGAGAAAGTATTCTGTTTTTTTAGAGTAGGAATGAGAGCATATATGTTTAGTTCTGAATTGGTCCGTTATGTAGTTCTTGAACATTTGTGGACAGATATTATTATAATGTGTGGTGTCTGTATATGAGAGTGCATAATGTAGTGTTGTGCTACTAAGTTTAGGGATATTGCTAGAGTGATAACTTGTGGTGTTATAAAGAATTATGAGAAGACAGACTAGACTTAGTTGTGTGATAGACATAGTTATAAAGTTTAAGATGGTACTAGGTGGGGGGGGTCTGAATAGGAATTATAGGGTTGCACTATATATGGATGGGTAAGTAGTGTGGGTGATATAAAAAAATGCCTAATGGGAATAAGAGTGATTGGGAGTATTTTTTGTGGAGCAACTTGGTGTGGTATGATGTGATCTGACTTGACGAGCTGGGATTGGTGGAGGTGATGTGAGGGTGAGCTGTGAGTGTGGCTGTGATTACTATAAATGTAGAGATAGTGGGGCGGGAGGGCATAGGGGGCAGGGCAGGGGAGTGGAGAGAGCCCAAGCGTTAGCGAGGGCGAATGGAGTGGGGCAGAGTCCATGGAGACAAGTGTAAAAAGTAAGTATTACTTTACAAATGTGAACACTTTAAACAAATTCCTGAGGTCTAATGGCTTACCAGCAAGCAGAATGCAATTGCGGAAGAGCACTTGTGTCCTGGTGGGAGACTAGAAATTTAAAGATGGCTCCGTGCTTAGCAGGATTTTAATATAGACTTAGTACTGGTAGGGGGAGATAGCACAAATGGTGTAAACCAGGTGGAATGCAAAGAAACCAGAGAGGCAATCAGTGGAAAACTATCAGTGAAGGTCTCAGAGGGGTAAGTAAGAATTCAAACTACCTGTAAAGTGAAGGAGAGAAAAGACAGCAAACTTTATTAAGGTTGGGAATATGTCTTCACTTTGCCTTGCTAATTAGTAACCACTTTGTGCACATATTAGAGTAGGGAGATACATTATCAATGAAGGGGAATGTATAGAGATGCAAATAAACAGGTGGGCCTCCAAGTGATACAAACTAAGGCAGAAGGTACTGAGAGGGCTGCTTGATGGTTAATTTAGTCACAGGGATCTGAATTAAATGTATACTGTCTATTGGACAGTTAGGATTACTGCACTAGCTTGGGGGGGGGGCGGCACAAAGCTACAACAGTCAGTTTTATTAGCACGCTGAGAACTACTAAGAAATACTGCTAATGTAATAACTTCACTCTCATAAAAAATACAAGTAGAATGCCTGGGTGGACTGACCCTGCTCTTGAGGCTCAAAATGTATATCCTTGTTTACTTTTGCAGTACTGATTCCTTCTTATACCGTATGGGTGGAGTGGTAGCCGCAGACTGCAGATTTGCTTGAGTGTGCATGTGGCCATTAGTATAGGAAATAGTTGCAAAATTATAAAAAAATAACTTTTATTTATTTTTTGGCCGATATCAGCTGTTTAAGCATAGGGCAGCAGTGCGCAAATGGGATCAGCCCGAAAATAAGAAAAAAAGTTGGAAATTAGCTTTTAATCCAAAATCAACATTCTGTTGTAATACTCAATGGCATGCCTAAGACAACAATACCATGGAGTAGTGGTTGCTAAGAGGGAAGGCTGAGCGTCAGTTTTGTAACCATGCATTAGCAGTCAGTTTTATGCAAATGAGGGGATTGATACTGAATCACAGCTTTCCCCTCACTGTTAGCTTGCACCCAACCGCATAGGCACAGCAACACCATGGTATAAGCCTAAGAGGTAGATGACCTCATAAGGGGGAGTGTCATGCATGCTGTAAGCTTATTGGAGCTCTGTGGTCCATATTTTCCCTTAGCTAAGCACAGTTAAGGAAGGGAAGTGTCTCTGAGGCTGCCTAGCAGTATTTACATTGCCTAAATAGGTGTGTTTTAAACAAAACAAAAAAACATGAAATAGCAGCTCTGTTCACATCTGAGCACTGGGTATGTACGGCGTGCCTCAGGGCTTAAACGGGAAGGCAATGGGAAGGGAAAACAGTAGTAGGAAGGCAATCAAGGAGAACTACCATAGCTGGCAGGTGAAATGCATCAGAATCAGCCAATTACACAGGCAGCAGCCCAGCCCAGCACAGCCCAGCATATCAATATAAACTATGTAAACACCTTTCACTCTGGTTTTTCCCACAAACTCTACACCACCGGTGTACACAAATGGGGAAATTGTACCAGACAAAATTAATAAAATGATAGGGGCTGCTGTCTCTCATACATCAATATGTGGAAGAGTCTGAGGGTGGTGAGGATAAGAATGCTGATGACCAACCCACACTGAGGAGAAGGAGAAGAGTGTACAGACCCAGGGTAACCTACCAGGGGCTGCATGAGCTGGAGATAGTGGAGCGCTATAGGGTGGACAGGGACATCCTACAGCAAATTGTTGAGCTGTGCCAGCCACATCTCATAAAAAGAACCAACAGAGGGGAACCCTTCCCATTGGATACCAAGGTATGTGTAGTCTTAAGAATACTAGCCACAGGTACCTTCCAAAGGCCAACTGAGGATATCATGGGGACCTCACAGGCATCAGCATCCAGGGTACTCCACCAGTTCCTGGATGCCATGTCAGCACATGCCGGTGAGCACATATATTTCCTCAACACCCATGAGGCTTTGACCAGCAATATGCATCTCATCCACCAAATAGCAGAATATCCTGAGGTAGTTGGTGCTATAGACTGCACGTACATACACATCAAAGCACCAGCCGGCGAGCGGGGGTAGGGTCTACATAAACTGCAAGGGTTTCCCCTCCATCAACTGCCAGGTCATGTGTGATGCCCAGGGAATTATAATGAATGTGTGTACTGCAGCCCTGGAAGCTATCACGACTCCCACATCTGGCATATGACACAGCTGTACCAGAGATTTGCCAGTGAGGACATCCCATATGGCCACCTAGTGGGGGATGTTGGTTATGCACTGGAGCCGTGGCTGATGACACCCATCAGAAATGCACACACACCCGAACACAAACTCCATAATGAGGCACACACGCAAACCAGAATCATAATAGAGTGTGTGTTTGGGATGCTCAAGTCATGGTTCCGGTGCCTGGACATATCCGGTGGAGCCTTGCAGTATTCTCCAGCTACATGTACACAAATTTTCATTGTATGTGCCATGCTACACAATATGATCCTGTGGAAACAGTTGCAGCAGGAACAGCATGGGGTAGGGCCACACAGCCCCCCACCATTGCCAAGGCCAGCACAGGCACAGAGTGACTCGGAGGAGGAACAACCTGAGCCTGCCCATGTAGGCAGAAGGAGGCATGCCCAGTATGCCCAGGCTTTAGGAAAGAGGCAACACATAGCACATACACTGACACAGTAGTTACCTAGGGAATGATATCTCTCTCTGACTCACACATACAGTAAAAGGGATGCCAAACATGACACTACCTGTGCTTTACCATGTATAGGGAGTGTACTATGTGCATCTGACATAGTCAACCCTCTAGCTCCATCCTCAATACTTGCACAGCCACAAGGAAAGTCACTCTTCCTATCAATTGCTGAATGGAGTAGTATGTTCTGCTAGTTGTATCTATAATATGGATGTGAGCATGCAAGGGAATTGGGTGGCTGAATGGGATGGCAGAAGATAGTGGACACCTATATGGGCAGCATGAAACCCATAACAAATACTGGTGTCAACAAAGTAGGCAGTACTAGACAAGATGACAAATCCCACTGAGATACATGCGGTGGCCCAAATGTTTGTCCATAGGACACACACATGCATGTCAGTGAGGCTCACATACTCAACAACAATCTCAGCCAGCAGGACAGGTGTAGATGACCACAATGAAAGGCTGTGCTAAGGCCTCCAATTGATGGCAATGGAGAACAGCCCCCCTCCAGACCTACACAGACAGACTACAACAGGTCAGGCAGTTGTATGTTAGTTCTAAAAGGTAAGAAGAGTGAAACTGAAATCTAGGTCAATAAAACCTAAGATCTGTACTCTACTGACATGCCTCTAGTCTGCACGATAGGTCAGAATAGAAAATGAAATGGAAGCCAACAGAGTACCTGAAATTCTAGTACAGTTATAGCAAATGTTTATAGTTGTCAGGTGTGCCTCCCCCCCACACAATACTATGTAGAAATGCAGTAACATGTATGTGTGGGTTTAATAACAGTGGAGCACAGATTATCTGAGCTGGCCTAACTTACAGGATAGATTGTTGCATGTGTACAATATGCAGGGCTCTGAGTGTTAGGTTGTTGTGTGTTGTATATTGTGTGTTGTATATTGTGTGGAAGTTGTCAGCATGTAAGCATGAACGGTTGTGTCCCAGTGGCCTATGGACAGTACTGTTGATGACAGGGCCATGTTCTGACAACTGCCGTGCCAACCACTATGCAGCCCAGCAAGACCCAGTTCAGCAGTCATCCATACTCATTGTTCGGATGTAATATTTGTCACCATCTGAAAGATGGACATGCCATGAATGTGGGTCCAGACATAAACACAGTACACAGGTGAAAGTGCCCTAGACAGAGTACATAACATTTAACTGTCAACTGCACACACCTTTGGAAGTGTATATACAGGTTAGCAGCACATTAGTTGTCTGTGTAGTATGGAATACTGATGTAGTCTGGCCAATCACTGGCAGAGCACAAAAAGTGCAGTTCTGAAGTAATGAGAGACTGCCTATGTCCCTGCACAAGGCAGCATATGGGGAATATCCCAGATATATATGTGAGTCAGCTGCAAGAAGCTTCCATATCACACATGCACTCAGCTCACCCCACCATCAGCCACAGGTTTATCACAGGTCATATCCCTGCTGTTGGGAATGAGTACAGTATGACCCACACTTCTGTATGGGAATACCCACAGAATGCAACACACTGGAAAGATGTCCATGCAGGTGTGTCCCTAGCTGTAAGCAGCACCTTGTCAGCATCCAGAACAATGGATTAATATGGACAGGAACTATTGCCATTAACACCTTGCACACTTACCCTGTCACCCCAGGGGAATCCAGTGGCTCACAGGCTAGGACTGTAGGAGTGACAGAATGCACTGGCGTGCAACATATGGCCTGCATCACTGCCACATGCCCTACAGTCCTCTGTCAAAGGCCTGTGCCTCAGCCGTAATGCCAATGTATGTAATCTCATGGGGTCCCAACTAACAACATAACACAGTCCACAGAACACATATGCAAGGCCATGTCAACAAATCCCAGTAGCATGCCCACCATGTCCTACTGCATGAACTGTGGACCAACCCCTAAACACTGTTGGGATGAAGGGACAACTATAGAGATACTTCTCAGATATTGCTCACATAATGTTAGGAAGAGGATAGAATAACAGAGTGGGGGGTGTAGAGGCATGGACATCATGGATTGTGTGAAGTCTGAAACTTTGTTTGCCCATACTACCCCTGCCTGCAAACCCAGTAATGGGTGGCTACAAACCTGCTCGTAAACCACAATGTGAAGGGGAACTGACCAGATATATGAGCCCTGCCTCTGGGTAACCCGAGTGAATCTGTACAGCTGAGAGGTATGGCCACAGCAAGATATGGCCATTCTGTTACATCGATAGATATACAAGCAGGGGATCCTCAGCCACCACAGTACCAAGGTGCTGGGCCATTTACACAGACCCATCAGCAAAGTATCTGCAGCTACCCCTCCAGAATGGCATGACTGCACAAGAATATGTAGGCTGCAGATCACAATACTGGATACAGCTTCATTCATTATGCATTTCTCAGGAAATAACTGTGAGCAAATAAGTATACATGTCAGTAGCTGATGACATAATACATCACAGTGTAAAACAGTACATATGTCTGAATATTTCTGCTAACACCAAAACCATGTAACACAAGCAGCACAAACATAATAGTTACAATATCCCACTATCTTTCACCCATTGTGACTCAATATTGTCAACCTATCTACAGATATCCTGCAGAAACAGGTTGCCAGCTGTAGGTGTAGAACACAACATCCTGCATTGGAGTACAACCTACCAGGAATGGATTCACACACTCAATACAGAAGGTCATACTGGGC
>NC_056725.1:1264385418-1264400418 GCF_019279795.1 Protopterus annectens | reverse complement strand
AGTTCCTTGTTTTTTCATCTACCAATAAAATATTCCAACTGTCTGCTATTGCTTGTTTAATTCTATCAGTGTTGTTGCCAAATGGCAACAACACCGATAGAGATCTCTTAGAGCTAGTGGCTGTAGCAATTTCTGTTATTTTGTCTGAGAAATAAGGTTTACCTCTAGTACCCCTCAAATTTGATACTTCAGCATATCTTTCAACTATAAGTTTTTCCTCATAACCTCGAGACAAAAAATCTGATTTCAACCTATCCAACTCTTCTTGTAACCTTATTTCCTCACAGCATAGTCGTGATGTTCTAATTGCCTGCCCTTTCACAATATTACCAAATATAGATGAATTATGCATACTATCCCTATGCAAAAAGGAAGCTCTGTAACAAGTCTTCCTATAAACAGTAGTTTTAAAGTCAGGACCCTCTTTATATACCGATACATCCAAAAAATCAATAGTTTTCCAGGAATATGTCACAGTAAATCTAAGGAATGAACTACTGCTATTTAAGTTTGTGTGAAAGGACATCAAATTATCCACAGTATCATGCCAAATGAGAAAAAGATCATCCACAAAATGCCTATAAAACAGAATTTGGTAATTTCCTAGCAAATGGTTCCTCTCCCATGCTACCATGACCAAATTCGCATAGGTGTTGGCACAACTAGTGCCCATCACAATTCCTTTCTTCTGCAAATAACAACCTTCATCAAAGAAAAACACATTGTTCTCCAAAACTGATTCGAGTAATAGACTAATAAAGTCTGCTTTGACAACATCAATTAAGCCACTTTCCAATAGCAATTCCCTAACCATCTTAATTCCACTTTCATTAGGAATGCAAGTGAACAATGATTCTACATCCATTGTAACTAATAATAGATCTTGTATTGAATCAACAGTACTAGCAAAATCAAATAGTTCTGATAGGAACTGTTCTGTATCCCTTAGCACATAGGTATACTTCTGGAGTACCTGTTTTAACTCAAAATCTAAATATACAGACATTGGCTCAGTGAGCCAACCCGCTCCTGCTACAATGAGCCTGGATGCAGGCTGCTGCGATATGTATCGGTATATAAAGAGGTTCCTGACTTTAAAACTACTGTTTATAGGAAGGCTTGTTACAGAGCTTCCTTTTTGCATTAGGGATAGTATGCATAATTCATCTTTATTTGGTAATATTGTGAAAGGGCAGGCAATTAGAACATCATGACTATGCTGTGAGGAAATAAGGTTACAAGAAGAGTTGGATAGGTTGAAATCAGATGTTGAAATCAGATTTTTTTGTCTCGAGGTTATGAGGAAAAGCTTATAGTTGAAAGATATGCTGAAGTATCGAGGTTGAGGGGTACTAGAGCTAAACCTTATTTCTCAGACAAAAAGACAGAAATTGCTACAGCCACTAGCTCTAAGAGATCTCTATCGGTGTTGTTGCCATTTGGCAACAATGCTGATAGAATTAAACATGCAATAGCAGACAGTTGGAATATTTTATTGGTAGATGAAAAAACAAGGAACTTAGTGGGAGATAAACCATTGTTTACCTATAAGAATATGAAATGCTTAAAGCAACACCTTTGTTATAGGAATATAGGTGCTGGTTCATTGCTAAGGGAAGACTTTGTGCCACTAGGCACAAAGAAATGTGGTAATTGTCCGCAATGTATATTCATAGATGAATCCCGTTTTTTCAAGAATCCAGATACAGGATATTTGTGGAAATTAAGGAAACAGAGCACCTGCAACACACGCAATGTTGTGTATGTTGCACATTGTGGAAAATGTTTTAAATACTATGTTGGTAAAACCAACAGATCATTAAGAGAGAGGATTAGAGACCATGTATATTGTCTGGAGAGGAAGCAATACCATAGTGCACTAGCTAAACATACACTTTTAGAAGGACCAGAACATATATTTTATTATCAAGTATTGCATGTACATTAGGTTAACATTAGGTTGGGTGATATCGCTAATTTAACAGAACAAGCCGAGCTTAAATGGATTTTTAGACTGGCAGCACATAGGGGGAGGGGTTTAAATGAAAGTGTTACTATCAAGCCCACTCTCAAAGCCAGAGCCCTCCGTTAGAATGGCTTATGACTTACATTTTAAGTTTTTACATAGTTTTTATATAGATCTAATACAATGTATTATTATGTCTTTGTTTTACTTGGCATACATTTTTGCCAAATGAATTCAGTCATATAATGACATATGAGTAGTGGATCATTAAATATAGTATATCTTGGTATTTAATGTGTTTTTAGGGTTATTGTAATAGTAGGTTGTTATATTAGTATTATTATGTAGTAATTTTAAGATTGTAATTAATTTGCTTAATTGAATTATTGTTCAATTGATGTTAGTTATATAACAAACAATGGTTGCATGATTTTGTAATGTCTGAAGAAGCGGAGAGCATCTCCGTGAAAGCGCTCACGTTTTGTTCTTGAATTAAAGAAGTTTTAACTCAGCATTGACACTTTGATTATCTGGTGGAAAAAGCCATTATTTTGACTGCATTGCTGCTTCCTCTTGGTGGTCGTTTTTTATATATTTCTGTGGGACTTATCGTTTTTTGTGGATATATATATATATATATATATATATATTATACATATGTATATGTGTATATATATATATATATATATATATATATATATATATATATATATATATATATATATATATACATATATATTTATATATATATATATATTTATATATATATATATATATATAGATACACACACACACACACACACACACACACACACACACACACACACACACACACACACACACACACACACACACACACACACACACACACACACACACACACACACACACATATATATATATATATATAGAGATAGATATACATACATATATATATATATATATATATATATATATATATATACATATATATATATATACACACACACACACACACACACATATATATATATATATATATATACACACATATATATATATATGTACATGTATACATATATCTACATATGTGTGTGTGTGTGTGTGTGTGTGTGTGTGTGTGTGTGTATCCTCCCCAGAAGTATCCCACCATATTTATCTGATATGTGTATATTTAGATATAACAACATACTGATTCAACACTATTTTCGCTAACAAATACTACACAATTATAGAAGTCTAAGCAGTTTTCACTACTATTCAGTATGTGTACTGACAGATATATTGGAAAAAACAGCAACATTCTCAGAGCTGTGATGGCTTACTGGTAAACTGCTGTGACTATAGTGTACATGGTCCTGGGTTCAAGACATGCAGGTGCTGTTTATTTTGTTGCTTGGCAGAACAAAGACTGTTGGATAGAGAGTGGTTTGGGCAGCTTTTCAGCAGCTTTAAGTGGGTTTGCACAGGTTTGCCTAACAGTAAGCAGTGCTAACATATGGTTAAATGAATAGGTGCTTACACTGTGCAGGCTTTGCTTACCATTGGGCAAATTTGCTTAGCATTTGTATTTAAGCAATGCTTACACCTGCTAAGCATGGCTCAGTCCTGCTAACAAGTGATCATATTTCAGTCTGATGAAATAGCATGGTAATGCCATCTTTAATAAGTGTATTTAATTCCATGTACATAACATGCTTCCATGTACTGTCATTACATTAGCAAGCGGTGTGAATATACTGTATGGGACACCTGAGTATATATGGCTAGTACAACAATCTTTTCCATTTGTATGTGTTCCATATATCGGTAGTATCCCAGGTTATATGCAGTCACACTTGCATGTATTATATCATTATGTTACTATTATTATCAATGTTTTCCCAAGTAAGATTAGATTGCAGATTGTAGTACTGGAACCATACACCCCTGCATGCGTAGCTGGACTATGAGTACTGACTATAGTGTTCTTGGTGTGTGAGCTGTGTGCTATTAAGTATTTGCTACTGGATATTGATCTGATATGTAGATATTAACTGTAGACTACTATGTGTATAGGACATGTCTTTGAGGGCTGCTGTCATGTAGTAATGGCATACCTATCAGTGTCAGATATCTAGCTGTCAAAACATTCCACCTAATGCATATCCTGTTGATTAGTTGATTTCTGTCTGTCCTCTGTACAGATGTGCAGATGTCAGGTATCCATTTTGGCTGCTTACATGCAATCTATGCTTGATTGACACTGACATGTCTGCCCAGCTGTGTTATGAATGCCACAGCTAGAAAACCCCACCCTGTATGCACCACATGCCATGGATACCTCAACTAGACTACCACAGTCAAGAGAACCTGCTTGGGTACAGCTCTCCAACCCAGGCACGGACCATGTTATGTAATATATGCGGCATACATGTTAATTGGACCACCTCACTGGCCATCTGCAAGAGACAACCAGATGATTGGATGTTGCATTTAACTGTCACCCTGAGAATCACTCATGTGGCATCTGTTAATAGATGGCCTGCTGACAAATGTCAGGTGGCATGATACCACTGTACCCACATCCCATACTCTTCTCATCTCTCTATGGACAATATCCTGGTGCACACCTAGGAACACCTGCACCTATGAACCCCAGTACTGGAAAATGTGTCAGTGTGCATTACTGAGAATAACAGTGTCTGTGTGTTTGTAAACTTGTAGTTTATAATACCCTGAGGGCCGTCTCACCCACTACACACCCCCATTGCCATAGTTAGAAATGGCTGCTGCTGTAATAGATATTAAATGTACCTTGTTACACTCTTCACCCTATGGGCTACCTGGAGCTTTCAGTACCGGCACAACACTGTTGTACAAATGGGTAGATAGGCATGGGTTACCCTCAGAGTCCTGGCTAGTGTGCGTATGTGTGCAAGGGTGTATATTTGTAGGATACAGCATTTTGATGCCACATTCTCCAAATACAATAAACATTGTCATGCAGTATAAGGGATAGTGATGTTGCTGACATTAGTAGAGCCATGACAAACCATCACCCTATCATCTCTGTGGCATGTGCAATAAATGTATATCCCTGTAGTAACCCTAATGAGATAGACAAGGGGTTGTATTGCAGTCCTGGTCAATGTGTGATTGTAGGTATGTCAGAGTATTATCATGGGTTTCAGTGAGTAAAATATCCAATATGGGATGTGGGTGCTGGGTATACTGTCTTTACACCATGGTACCCCCACTGTGTCCCAAGGTTCACTGTATGGGGACCACTATCACCATCAACCATACAGATAACTGATTACACTATCCAGCCCAATGATGCATGTGCTTTGTGCAAATTATCTTTAACAGAATGTACTCACTGACAAGGTAGTTAGCATGGATAAACCCAGGTCACTCAGATGTGTATGTGACTGTTATGTGTTTGCCAATGTGTATATGAAAGTATGTCATACTATGTATTGTTCATTAACACTCAGTACATCCCCCATAACCATACTGTACAAGGCCTGGTGATGTTCTTCACTTAACAAGAAACCTGGGACACACATCATCCTAAAAGCTGTGTGGTGTGTGCAATTAAGGCCAAACACATTAGTAGCAATAAGCACCTAGGTAGGGGTTCTACTCTCAGTGTTGCCATGAACGTGTGTGTGTGTGTGTGTGTGTGTGTGTGTGTGTGTGTGTGTGTGTGTGTGTGTGTGTGTGTGTGTGTGTGTGTGTGTGTGTGTGTGAAGGGATTTACTTCACTTTGTAGAAAATACATGTTCCTGGAGGTCATCTGTCCAAGAACTGGCTGGCAAGTGCTAACATTTCAAAGGAATCATCTTGTGGAAATTCATTCCATCAGATCTAGTTTTAGATGTGCAAATGCCCTCTTCCCCACTGTATAGATGTACAGTGATACTGGAGTTAGTATATATAGTTGGGTGTGGATGTTGTGGACACAGCCACCATCATTGGTGTTATTGTGTGTATCCACCACCCCCCGCTTAGTCTGCTGTAATACTGTGCAATTTATGTTAACAGGTTAAGTAGTTGTCAGTCACACTATGTGTGGTTCTACACCACCCCTCATCCTCCAAAGTGGAGGGCTGTGCCACCCACACCAGCACACCTATGTTTAACAACTCCAGAATTTCACTACATTGCGGAAGGGGACATATACCCTGCCAGTAACATCGTCCATGACATTAAACTAGCAGACTGATTATTTACTGATGTGATGTTTTGCCTATTTTGTCTTGGTGGCATTACATAGGCTAAAAAGGGTTCACTGCAAAATTAAGTACATCCATGTGTACATTATTCTCTGTGTACTGCATCAACACCAAAGCCTCTGTATGTGTGTGTGTGTGTGTGTGTGTGTGTGTGTGTGTGTGTGTGTGCGTGTGTGTGTTTGTGTTATACACAAGCATGTGATGTGTGCCACCCAGTACACTTACCATTGTCCACTATAGAGGGGCTGCTGACATCAGCCACCATGCACTCACCTGTATACACACCTTAGACCTATCAGCCATGTAGCACATGCAGTAACTGTTATACAGACCTGTTACTTGTGTTCAGTTGTACCCAAGATATGACACAGTCAATGTGTCACCATCATGCCAAACCCCTTGTAAGAAACAACAGCAGACCAACATCCTGCTGACACATAGACACCTGCAACACAAACTGAATACATTATGGAGACCACAATCAATCACTGTTAATAACAGCTATAATGCATCATGGCTGGACAGCTATACATCCTGACATGTAAGTATTAAACTTTCCTGCTGAAAGCATGTTACACAGCATTAAATTACTATACCTTAGTACATTCACCCTGTGCATCAGAACCCTATTAGCCTGTCCCTGCATCGATGGTATGGATGACAGGGATGTGGCACAGCTATCATCATATGCACAGGGTGTGTTGTGGGTTTGCCAGAGACCTAGGCTGATATATTTGGTTGACATCATGTGTGTGTGTTAGGAGGTTTCATTATTAATTGGGCTGTGCAGATGTGTGTGTAGGTATGGAGGTACCCTAGCTGTGTTGATGTGTGTGTGTGTGTGTGTGTGTGTGTGTGTGTGTGTGTGTGTGTGTGTGTGTGTGTGTGTGTATGCACATAGTTCTGCCATGTGGCTGCCCTATACAGGGATTTGTTGGACAGTTGCAGACTGTACATGACGGGGTGCGCAGTTCACCATCTCCAGCCACGGACATGAGAGCTGTGCTTGCTAAGGGTTCCACAGGCACTACCAGGTACAAGCCCAGATATGCTACTCTCCCCTGATGATGACAAATGTCTGCTGGATCCGGGTCTCTGTTGGGACTGGCCAGGACCACATGCATGTGGCCTACTGTGTTGTGGTGTGAACAGCACCTCCCTGCAGTGCTGGTGTTGCTACTGCCACTACAGGAGCAGCTGTAACTTGTTGCACGTTCACATAGACCTCCACCTGTTGGTGTTACTGACCTACATCCATGTGGCTGTCACCCTACTCCCACCATATGCTCTAACACAGACATTGCACGGTCGAGGATTCCCACCATCTCACCCAACCGTCTGTCCAGGACCTCTGCAAAATAATGGTGGGCACCTGCAAGATCACAGATATTGTTAATAACAGCAGAATGAGTAGCTCTCTGGAGCCTCAGACTCTGTCTTGTATAATGTTCCGTACATGTCTGTGCCTCCATGATGGCCTGAAACATGCATCTGGTGACACCTGCTGTGGCACTTCTGCCAGGGCATGATGGCCAGCAGCCCTCCTATGAGCACCCCTCTATATCTGCCTGTGTGGTACCTCATTGGTCATCTGGCTGTGGCTGCTGTGTACAGACACACTTGCCATAGTCACCACACTGTCCTGTCCCATGCCACCACCCACCAACTGTCCCTCATCTGTGGCCACTGGTGATGGGGTATGTATAGGCAATGTGGCTGTGTGTGGGGATGGGGTGGATAACAATGGGATGTCAACTGATAGCACAGCTTCAGCCCCTAACAACCCTGCCTGTGCCTCACCATATCTATCATCATTGTCAGTCTGCATGGACTCTAACATCATTTTGCCTGCAGGAGGGACCTTGACCACCTCAACACCTGTGAGGGGAAAATAAAAAATGTAATTTAAGACCTGTATGTCATTGCTTACCTCTACACACACTCTCTCTCTCACACACACACACACACACACACACGCACACACACACACACACACACACACACACACACACACACACACACACACACACACACACACACTTACAGGTGAGGTGGCACAAAGACATTACACAGACCTCTTATTACCCAACTGATAACATGCATGACATATGGCACACAACAGCATGCACTGCTGCTATACTGAATCCCTGTTACCAACATTATACATTTCTGTGATGCATGAGTTGTGTTAGTAGGTGATGCCCCTTCCCCTGGAACACACTGCGCCCATGTACACAGTACTGCTGTGTACCTGTTCAGCACCCTGGCATGTACTGTGCACCATACCTCACAAGTGTACATGCCATTGCTGAATGTGTATATGTGTGGCAGTTATATTTGCTCTGTTGCTCACAGCCCATAAATGTTTGTCTGACACATACCTGGGATGATTTGAAAACAGATATCAATAGTGAATGCCTGACCTCTGATTTCCAGATGTCATCATCAACAGTGCATGTATGAGCAATAAAATTAAATTACACTGACAACCTTCAAAGCTTACTGTGGCTATGAGGAGTGTACATACCCTTATTGACATGCCACCCTCTTTACTGACATGCCATGGGGCCACAGCACTGTTTATGTTAACATTACACACAACTGATATGTGACGCATGACCTGTGGAATCAAATGCAGTATCAAACAAATGTGTTAGTTGTGCAGATGCGGATTGAGATGCATACAATATGTGGGTTGCATAAGTCTGCACACCTTAACACGATGGCTTGTTGTAGCACCTGTTAAGTGAACTACAGCAGTCACTATTCCTGGAAGGGGTATACTATCATGGCCCATCTTCACTTGCCATTATTTGGTCACTCTGCCCTACAAATATCCCCAACTCTGCCAGATTGCAAGGTCAGCTCATGTGCACAGCCCTTGGAGGTCACACAGTGCCTTCACTATTGCTGTGGAGTCAGGGTTATGCCTGGCACAATTCATGACCTTGACGGTGTTCAGATGCACCCATTCTTAGCGAGCTTTGGATGTATGCTTCAGTTCACTGTTGTGTTTCAGGATGACACCCCTCCCTATTATCAGCCTTTTTGCAGATCCTTGACAACTATGGGCCACACATGAGTGTCATTTTGCAGTGTCCCAAATTTAGAACACCATGTCTAATGCCCTAGTTCCTGCTAATGAACTGCAAACCTAAAGATGTACACTGGCACCAGCAAGGGACAGATGGGGATGGTGGCCTGAGGTGGAGTGAGGTGTTGCTTGTGCAGCACATGTATCTTTATTAATACTGTCTGTATGTTTCAACCTTGGTCTCAGTACACCATTACACATTGCAACACATGCCTTTGGGAGACTTGATGTTATGCATATACTACCTGTTGAGAGCCCTGGATGATGTTTCCTGTGGAACAACTCTTCCATCTGAGTACCCTAACCCACAGGCCACACTTATGCAGAGTCCAGGAAATTGTTGACACAGATACTCACAGGCAGTACTTGCTAGACATTTCTGCAAGTCCCTCAGTGTTGCTGTATGTTTCTGGCCAGCATCTATGAGCAGTTTTCAACATGTGTTGTCATCTGTCTTGGATGGGCATATGTTTATTTTCTACATTAATGTTGTTCCATGGTTCATAGTCACATACAGGACTGTCTGTACTGTTTGCCATGGTATATGCAATGCTGAGGTAAGGCTACATCTCCTACTCCTGAGTGCTACCTTTTGGATATGGGATCCATTCCATGGTTTGTAAGATGTGTGCAAGCCATGGCTGTCTTTGTTGCAGGTGAGTGGGCAAATGTCATGGACATACTTCTTGGACAGCAGACCATTACTTGGTGTGACATTGAGGACCTGTACTTGATGGAAGGTGCATACTCAAAAGGAATGAATGCTGTCAGCACCTCAAAAGCTGCTTCCACAATATGTTACTTGAAGTGTGTGCATATATATGCTTTTAATGTTTGTTAAGGTATGTATTCCCCATATTTGTTGTCCTAACATAGGATTCCATATTACACATTCATTGCTTATGTTAGGATCACATTACAGGTTGTAAAAGTTGTGGAATGTGATATTGTGATATGCCGTTGTGTAGATCTGTAACAGTTGTCATTGTAATGGTGGTATATACACTGTTGTAGCCACTGTATAAGGGTAATGTTTCAGACATGTCCCTACTGTAGGCCATTTGTCCCACCATTATGTTCATCTCTGTCTACACATCTAGCACTGAGAGGTTGTTAGTTATACTGCAGGACTCTTACATACCCTTCAGATATGCCACCATGGTGACCACTGTGATGCAGTACAGTTAACAGCAAAAAATAAGTGAACATGTACAGCATGCATAATGGGTAGCTGTGTTAAATGTGTGCATGGCAAATACCATGGCCATAACATGGCCAGTGTAGTGGCAAACCTGAAATAAAACTCCATACTCACCAGCTACAGGCTGCTGCCCCAGAGGTATATCAGAGGGACCTACATAGTTGTGTGAGAGATGTAATGTCAGTAGCCGCACCTGTGGCATTGGTACAGGGTGGGAGCAGCATTTCAGTACAGCAACAATACAAACCCACAATACTAGAGATTATGCACATCTGTTCATTACTACACTGCAGCAACAAACTATGGTATCTGACATATGCATGAAGATACTTTACAGATGAAGATGGATAAGCAACAGTGGTCTACTAATGTGCCCTGGGGCCTCACCTGCATGCTCCTTGTCCATTGTGAGGGTAGCACCCACCTCCACAATGCTATAATCAGGTTCTTGGCTTGGCTGGTGGGCGGGTGCCCCAAGGCTGGCGAGGAGCTCCTCAGCATGTGTCACTGTGGGCTGAATGGCATGACCTCCACCTCTGGCTAGCTGGTCCCTCCTAACTGCAGCAGCACCCTGACAGGCATGGCGGATGAGGTCAGTGCAATAATGTCACACCTGCTCATAACTGCGGTTATGCAGGCTGACATCGTTTACCTTGGGGATGAGCTCATTCCACAGGGCAGTCAGTCCTCTCCTGCAGATCATGGGTCGTACACCCAAAGAGGGTTCTGTGGTGATGTATGAGTTAGCTGATTAGTATTTCATTCTCCTGTGGAGTATAAGCAGGGAGACGCTCCTGTGACATGGTACCTGGAAGACATAAACAGAAGAAAAGGTCAGAGGACCTCATACTGCAAGGATATAATAGTTGTTAATTGACATCTCTTTCCACCCCCCACCATATCTGCAACAATAATCTGAACACACAAATCAATGGGTATGTTTACACCAAACCTACTGCTGGGACATATATCCTATTGTGCAACAAATATTGAAATGTGTTTCTATTCATGTTCCATGTTGAAACACTATCATTGGTGGCCTGTTGCTAACAATGTAACCTGCATGCCATTGTAATGGCCACTATGATTCCATATAGGCATGTGTTCTATTTGCTATGCAACTGTTCCGAATCTGCTTTTTTGGGTTAATGGGAATATCTATGCATGCTGTTATAACTAATCCTGGATTGTGCTGACTGTTGCTACCCATATATGTTCTAAAACTGCAGCACAGTAGTATGTTTGGGAAGGCTGTTCCAAGCAGAACCACCTCTCCCACCTTATCTGGCCATGGCAACAGGCCACTGCACATCTGGGACCCAACCCAGGACCTCCCATCTGCTGGTTCTGCACTACCTTCAGGTGGAACCACCTCATGGGATGGTGCTCGTCCCCTCCAGGAGTGTGCACAGACAGGAGTCTGTCACCTGAAGTCAGGTATAGGGTCTGGTGCATAGGGAGCTCCACAGAGCATTGAGAGATCTGCTATACCACCTTGAGGCACTCATGACAAAATTAGAGGGTCAGCCTGCCCCTTCTGTTCTGCCCCCAGCACAGCCACCTTCAGGGTTGTGAAGGTGCACTGATGACTGCCCATGGGTGGGGCCTCAGTCCCACTTGTACCATTTGGGGGCTCATGGTCATCCAGTTTCCAAACAGCTCTTGCTGTCCAAGTTGTTTATCCACCACATGTGTCATATGCCACCCCTGTATGCTGTCGTGTCTATCTCCCAACCCAACCTACCTTCCCAAATATACCTACTATCCTTCCACAACATCCTACTCTCATCTTAAAAGGTCAATATGTTCCCAACACAAATTTCACACCATACATAACTGTCCAATTCCCACTTGCTTACAACTGCTTACAGGTGCCTTAATCACTCCATATCCAACAGCCCTTGTTCTGGCCAGCAAATAAATGATCAGCCCTTGAAAGTGTCTAACCCAGGACCCTGCATACCATAGCCACATCAATTTACCAGTAAGCCATCTGAGCTGCATATATGTGTCATGTTTTCTCAAACATATCATGCAACACAGACATTCAACAGTAGGGAAAATGTATTTATATATGTGTGTGTGTGTGTGTGTGTGTGTGTGTGTGTGTGTGTGTGTGTATACCTCCCAACTGTCCCAAATTACTTGTTTTTACAGAGTTTTTGGGTCCAAATGAAGAGATGCCACATTTCTCGAGTGTTTTTTTTTATTTTCTCGCTGTTAGAGCTGACATCATCACGTGCACGATGACATCAGCTCCATCAGCCAGTTAGAATTGAGCTCAAGGAGCTCATGTCATTTCCAGCTGGCTGCGGGAAGTACTTTAAATCTGCTGCCATTTCTCTGTGTGTGTGTGTGTGTGTGTGTAAATGCCCCCAATGTAATACACCTGGTAGCTAGAGGTATTTAGGCTCAAACCCTGTACCTTTGGTACAGGGTAAAAAGAGCCTAAAGTCACTAGCCACCACCATTTCTCAGCATTACACAGATTTTTTTTGTGCTAAGAGGTTGAGAACTATGGTGAGAACTGAATTCACTAAATGATAGCCATTAAGTTTCAGTCTTCCTATTGTTGAAATTGCTGATGTGGGATAGTGGTATGTTACACTAACTGTATTGTATAGTGTTCTGGGTTCAAGACTTGCCAGTAACATGCATAGTTATTGCACATTTTATTCTAGCAACTTCCCAAAGTTATACAAACAATGCTTAAAATGTGTCCCTGATAAGTCCCTAGCCACCACCACTTGTGAGCTTTGTCCAGATCTTTTGTTATAAGAGTTGAGAGCTATGGTGAGAAGTGAGAACTGAATTTATACTCCCTCATTATTGGCTTTGTTTGTCCAGGTTTTTTGTGCCAAGAGGTTGAGAGCTATGGTGAGAAGTGAAAACTGAATTCACTAAATGATAGCCATTAAGTTTCAGTCTTCATATTGTTAAACTGCTGAGTTAGCATAGTGGTATGTTGCACTGACTGTAGTATATAGTGTTCTGGGTTCAAGATTTGCCAGTAACTTGAATGGTGGTAACACAACATTTTATTCTAGCAACTTTCCAAAAATTATACAAGCGATGTTTAAAATGTGCCCCTGGTTTTTGACCCTTTGCCCCCACCCCAAAAAAAAACTGAAATTGAAAATAAGCATGAGAAGCTATGCTATATGCCCATGGCTTATACTACTGTCATTCTGTTTATAGCTTGGGTGTGGAAGTAGACTTTTATGATGGAAATTTTCTGAATTGAGCAGTTTTTTAATTATTGGTTCATGCATTTTCTTTAATTGCCTACAGTACAGCCTACTGGAAAAATGTTCATTCAAACAATAAATTTAAAATGTGCTCTAACAAGTGTGCTGTATTATACAAGGAATATAACTTAATAAAAGTCAGGAAGGTGTATCAAAGAAAAGAACACATGTATGTTTCTTGTTTTGTGTGCAAGGGGCCAATGATTTGAAAACAAAAAGGTAATCTTTAACCATCTCTGGCCAGATGCATTTTCTTTGGATGTGGTGCAGGTTTCAATGCTGTTTCAATGAATGTGAGTTTCAAGGGCAGAAAAGTTTTAATGCCAAGTCTATTTTCATTGTGAGACAGTATTGCTTTGTTTATCAGATGTCTGTTAGTGTTTGTGCATTGATGTGCTGCAAAATGTAAAAATAAAATCCAAATAATCATTGTAGAAGTAAAGCAGTATGCACACATTAGTGTTTATGGTAAATGGGGTGAAATAGCCAGGTAATGGGATACTGAAATGGCTGCAGGAGGACTTTGGTGTCAGTACATGGCAACATCCATTTGTGTTTCTGCCTACATATTCCTGAGTAAGGGTATTTTGCAACCAATCCTGTAACACCAGCAACTGTCACAGTGTATAACAGCAATATTGTAAATATGGCCCTGTATTCCAGCCTCTGTCCTCCACATGTATACCAGGCTTTGTCCAGATTTCATGCAGTAAGAGGTTGTTAGATAATGGCCTATCATTATTTAGTGCTGGCATTCCTGCTATCATTCCAATGATGTTGTGGACTCCCACACAAATTTGGGGGTAGGAACCATATATATGAGGGCTACAGCTGGGCAAAACATGTGTGACCTTGTACAGTCTGGATGTCAGTGTATGGAAAGCACTGTTATATGCCCTTGTAAGACATTTTATGGGGGAGGGGTATTAAATGTTTTTATCCTAGGCTGTTACAACATGCGAGGCATATCAGTAGTAAGAAACATTAAGGTATATGGCTGTACATTTTCAAACATTTCACCATGGGAACAGTGGTGGGCTAGAGCTTACTGTCTTACACACAGTTCTGTTTGTCAATGTGATAGTGACGTTTTAAGTTAAGCATTGTTATGTAACAGATACATTTACATTGTGACAACTAATACTTTTCTCCCTAGGGGTTGAGTACAGAGTGTGAATGTAGGTTGCTGAACTACATCTGTAATCAAGTGTTGTTTGGTTCTTACCTTCAAGGCAAGTGTTTTCTTACTGTTGTACTACTTGAAGGCCTTATCCTGGACAGCAAAATATGTT
>NC_056725.1:1264212918-1264382918 GCF_019279795.1 Protopterus annectens | reverse complement strand
AGACAAGACAGACAAGACAGCATACAGGGGCGGTATATGACACATGTAGGGTGTAAACACATTGGATGGGGAGGGATGTTTGGAAATCGGAAGCCTATCAGCCCCCAAATGGAAACAGTGGGACTGATGTCCTGACCCATGGGCAGTCACCAGTTCAAATTCACGACCGCAAAGGTGGCTGTGCTGAGGGCTGAGCAGGAGGGACAGGATGACCCTCTAAATGGACCAAGTAGCCCTCAAGCTGGTGTAGCAGATCTCCAAACTCCCTTTGGACATCGCTACACACCAATCCTCAGACCTGACTTCGGGTGACAGGATCCTGTCAGTGCCCACTGTCATGGGAGGATGAGCCCCATCCCCTGAGGCAGTTCCACCTGAAGGTGGTGCAGGACCAGTGGATGAAGATGTCCCAGGGTGGGTCCCAGGTGTGCTGGGGCCCGGTGCCATGGCCAAATGAAGTGGGTGAGGTGGGTCCACTGGGACTGGCCTTCCCATACGTGCTATGGTGTTGCAGTTTTAAAACATATGTGGGTTAGTAATAGTCAACACAATCCAGGATTAGTTCTAACAGCATGCATAGATATTCCCATTAACCCAAAACATCAGATTTGGAACAGTTGCATAGCAAACAGAACACATGCATATATTGAATCACAGTGTCCATTACAATAGCATGCAGGTTACATTGATAGCAACATACCACCAATGATAGTATTTCAACATGGAAAATTAACAGAAACACATTTCAGTATTTAGTGAACAATAGGACATATGTCCCAACAGTAGGTTTGGTGTAAACATACCCACTGATTTGTGTATTTAGATTATTGTTGCAGATATGGAGAGAAGAGAGAGAGATGTCAATTAACAACTTATATATCCACACAACTTTAATGATCATTGCTCTAATCATTAAGGTAAACATATTATTACAATACCCTATGGCCTTGGTTTGGGCAGTGGTATGTTTGTACACAGTGTATACTTCAACTGTCTTATAGCTAAATCCTTGCATCTCTTACCTGGTAGACCTGTGGAGGGAATGTTTGTTAACACTACCTGACTGTTTCTACACATATTCCCAGATTCAAAGTTAATATTATGCACATACCTCTCAATCTCTTAATGCACACACTCTGGACAGAGCTTGACAACATGGGGGTATCAATAGGGACATGTTATGAATATTGCTGTCATAAACTTAGAGAGTTGCATGGGTGACAGGATTTGTTTTAATATACATTTTCTGAAGGTTTTGAAGTCTGAAAATCAAATGTATGTCATTATTTCATGACTACAATTCTGAGATCACCCCACTGATTTGCCAGAGGAACAGAGGAACAGGCAGAAAATATGATAAAATTATCTGGACATTCTAAATAATCTGTACAGTTGAGAGGTATGATTATGCATGCAGCTTACTACCACTCCCAGGATTCGAACCATGGCTGTGTCTGCTAAAAATACAGCAATTTAAGTCACAGTAGTGTGTGCTATTGAGATAGTGCTGTCTATCTCTTAATTGTTTTCTGTTTAAGTTTTTGTTGGTTGCACAATCTGACTTTGTAATTACAACAGTCTTGCACAGACATTCCTACACATATTTTTATGTAGCACAGTGTGAGAAACAGTGGTTGACACAACAGTACTATTCTGAAATCAGATGTTACTGAATGCTGCATGTCAGGCCATACTATACCAGAGTAAACACTACCAGTCCAGGATTTAAATCTTTATTGGCAGGCACAGTTTTCTTATCTAACAGACGTGGAGGGAATGTTTGCTAACACTACCTGACTGTTTCTACACATATTCCCAGATTCCAGTTAATATTATGCACATACCTCTCAATCTGTTAATGCACACACTCTGGACAAAGCTTGACAACATGAGGGTATATATAGAGATATAGGATCATAGGTATGTACTAGGCTATTGGCCCTAGGTCCTTTATAAGCCTAGCCAAAAGGGTACCCTGACGTTCGCCACCCAAGAAAATTAATTTCCTGTGCCCCTGTCGAGTAGAGCCCCAGAGGTGATCCCCGGGGTGAATTTCCAATTTCCCATCCAGTCATCAAGATTTTTTTTGAAGAGTGATAATGAGTAAATAGGTAACGTGCTCCAGAGTATGGGAAGTCTCTGGGACAGGAATCTATCCCTTCAGCATGTCCTGTTTATTGTGGTGACAAGGTTTAGGTCCCTAGAGCGTGTAGCATGGAGGGATTGGGATTTCTTTAAGTGGAGCATGCCAACAGCTCTGGGTTTGACATAGCTTTGTATGTTAGGCAGAGATCACCTCTGAGTAGGCGATATGTGACGGAGTAAAGCTGGAGTTTTTTGAGACGGTCAGTGTAGGGCATCTGTTTGAGGCCAGTAATCCTCTTTGTGAGGTATTTTTGCAGCCTTTCCAGTTGTTGTAGATGTCTTGTGAGGTACATACCAAAAGGGGTGTTGTACTCTATAATGGGTCTAGTGACGAGTAGAGGGGAACAATGACCTCTTCTTTCCTGAATGAGAAATATTTTGTGATGAGGTGTGCCATGTAGAAGGATTTCCTGACTACTGTGGCAATGTGATTATCAAAGGAGAGACTACAGTCCACCTGTGTCCCAAGGTCTCTTATCACACTTTCGGTACCACCTATGTGGAAGCTCATGGGTACAGAGTTTTTACCAAAGGGAGTGACAATGCACTTTTTGGCATTAAGCCTGAGCCCATGGCTTTGACACCAGGCATCTGTCTCAGTGAGGCCCTTTTGTAGGATGTCCACATCATTAGGAGTTTTGATTATGGCTCCTAGTTTGCAGTCATCTGCGAACTTCATTAGCCAGAGACCTTCTGTGTTAGCCTTTACTTCAGAAAAGTCGATACTAAACAGGATAGGACTGAGGACTTGAACCCTGTGGTACTCCACTTGTCACTGGTCTGAAGTCGATTTGGAGTCTGCTACTTTCACAGTGTGGGTTCTGTCAGTGAGCCAGTTGACAACCCATCTTGTGACATAGGGATTTATACCTAGTTTACTGAGTTTATCTATAATTCCAGGATGGGGGATGGTGTCAAAAGCCTTGGCGAGATCTAGATAGGCTGTGTGAACTACCTTACCCTTGTCTATGGCTTTGGTGACTGCTTCAAAGAAGTCAGTCAGGTTTAGGAGACATGATCTGCCTTTTACAAACCCGAACTGGGTGGGGTCCAGAGGTGGAGATTACCAATGCCTTTGTTTATAAGTTCTATGATGATACGTTCCATGGCCTTGCAGACCAGGCTCGTTAGGCTAATGGGGCGGTAGTTCCCAGGGTCCGTGGTGGCTCCCACTTTGTGGAGTAAGATAACCGTCACTGTGCACCATTCAGTGGGCACAAAGCCTGAGCTGAGGCTATGATTAAACATGGTGCTTAGGTGGGGTGCCAGTTCATTCTGTAGTTTGTGTACAATGCAGCCTGGGATGTTGTCAGGTCCCATGGATGCTGTGTTCTTGGCTTTGGAGAGTGTGTTTTTTATCTGTGCAGCCATGATTACAGGAACTTTGCATTCTTCCAGTATAGAGATGGGCCCTTTATGGGGTGAGAGGGGGGGGGGGTAAAGTTAGCACTGAACATATCTGTCAAGATGTTGGCAATATCAGTTGGTTCTGTATATTTAGTGACATTGAGCTGTAACTCAGAGCAGATCTGAGTGTTGCCATTGAGATTTTTGACATAGCTATAGAATGCTTTGTGGTTGTTTTTAGAATTAGTGGTAATTTTGTTTTTGTAACTAGCTTTGGAGGATTTTATGAGGGATCTCAGCTTCTTACTGATGCTGACCAGGGAGTTCCTCCAGTCATGGGATTTTACTCTTTTTTGCAACACTTTCTTCTGTTGTTGAGATTGTTTATGGCAGTAGACCACCAGATTGGCTTCCTTTTTTGGAGGATAGCATCTTGGTTCTGTTAGGAATAGCACAATCCATGCACTCATGTAAGTGTTTATAAAATGCATTTGTGTAGGATTCAGCAGTTGTACCTGTATTGTCCATCTGCATGGGTGTCATGAAGTTTGGCATTTCTGTCTTAAGAAGCGTGAAGTTGACTTTGGAGAAATGTTTTACGGTGCTTTCCCTAATGGGTGGTGGGGGTGGGATGTGGATGTCTAGGGTGATTAGCTTATGGTCGGATCTGACCAATGAAGAATTGACTTCTGGTGTGGAACACCGGTCGCCCATGTTGGTAATGACCAGGGCTAGGATATTGCTGCTCCTGGTGGGGGTGTGGATAAGTTGATCCAAGGCATTGGAATTTATGAATTCCAGAAAACTTTGAGCAAGAGATGGTACATGAGTAGTTTTCCCAGTTAATGGTGGGGTAGTTGAAATCACCCATTATTAGGGTGTTGGCTTGTACCCTAATATTTTCCAATGTATCAAGAAATGAGGAGTGGGAATCCAGGGGCATGGTGGGGGATCTGTAGAAAGTTACAGCTTGGATTGCGGTCTTACCCAGAGTCAGTTGCATTTGGATAATCTCAGATGTATTATGCTGAGCAACTAGCCTGGAGGTGTGGATATCCTTAATGAGTATGGACACGCCTCTGCCTTTAGTGTTTCAGTCCAGGTTAGGTGGCCAAAAGGTGTGGTATGAATTATAGCCTGGTAATGCAGGAGTGCTCTCTGGAGCCTTGAACCAAGTCTTTGTCACTGCACAGATGTCGATGTTCTCCATTTTAAGGAGTGCTTCGAGTAAATGCATTTTGAGGTTTGGACTTCTAGCATTGAGTAGCATTACCCTCAGATTTTGCTTAGCCGTGGCAGTACAGTGGTAGCATTGTTGCCTCACAGCAAGAGGTTCTCCTGTTCGATTCTCGGCTGGAGTGCCTTCTGTGTGGAGTCTGCATGTCCTCCCCGTGGTTGAGTGGCCACCGAAAGACATGCGTGAATGGGCGCATCTTTGCTGAAGGTTGGGAGTCGGGATGGTAACTCGGCACCATAAAAAAAATCGACTGCCAATTATTAGCAGACCGGAGATCCGCTGTGGCAACCCCTAACCAGGAAAAGCAGAAAAGACAAACAAACCCTCAGATTTTGCTTGCTTGTACCTGTTATGGTGGTGAATTTGTCATTTGAACCTTGCCTAAAAAAGGCACTATAGTGGTGGCAAGAGCCTTAGCCAATATCTGGAATTCCAAGGGTGACAGGTGCAGGCCTTATCTGGCAAAGCATCGTGGTCTGTTGATCATGTCATCTCAGGCAGACAGATACTGTATCCCCTTAGAATGACACCAGAAACTTAGCCAAATGTTGAAGTCAATCATTTTGTCCTTGTACTGTAGTATCATTCTGGGTAATGGCAGGATGCTACTCAGGGCTAGGGTCATACCTGCCTGGGCTACAAGATTGGAGAGCTCCTCCATGTCTTTTTTCATGTAGTCCAGGGAGGTACATCTCAGGTCATTCACACCAACATGGACAATGACAGAGTCATATTTGTACTTGTTGTGGAGTGACCTGAGTGCGTGCACTATGTGGCAGATCCTGGCACCCAACAGGCAGCTGACAGTAACTTTCTCCGTATTTAGCCTGGTGAGTGGAACATCAGTGTGCCTGACTATAGAGTCACCTATGATTCGAGTGTTGGGTACGTTGTTATGCCTTATGGGCTGTGGTTGAGTGGCACACTGAGTTTGTGGGCTATGTGTCATTTGGGTTGTGTTGGGCGGTGGAGGTTGCTTGCATTTTGCTTTGGAGGTCTCTGTTGCTTGAGCAGATTTTTATTGTGAACCTCCGTGAATATAGGTGTGTGTTTTGTGTTGCTATGTGTGTGCTTTGATGGTGCAGGTTTTGAGGGACTATGTGATAAGTGTGGTGTGGTGCAAGTGTTTACCTTCTCCTCTTGACTGTCTAGGTCAGTCTTGGGTGAAAAGAGCTTTGCTTCCAGTTTGGCTATATAAGTGCATCTCTCACAGGTTGTAGTGTTGGGTGGTAGGAGGACAGGGTTGTCTGTGTACATGAGGCAATTGCTGCATTGCCCCATGATGCCCAGATTCATCAGGTAGACAGGAGAAAACATCGGGAGCTGACCCTTAGACATGCCTGGATAGGTGCTTATTCACTAAGTACGAAAAACTGTTTTCCTCTAGACAGTGAGGAAAGTTGAGTGCTGTAGTAATTTGCTGCTTATTTAGTGCTTACGAGTTCTGAACAAGTGCTAAGCTCAAAGAAACAGATTGAGTGCTAAAACTAAAAAATTGGCTAGTTCTAAGGGAAAATTTGAAAAGGACACTTTATGGTGCCGGGAATAATTTAACCCTAGGTAAGCGATGATGCATAAAGTGTTTTTTTTTTAATGTAACAGTAACAAATGAGCAAACTGATTTAAAAAAATTAACCAATTAACCAATAAAAAGCTAAAAACTGAGCCGGGTTCCAGCACTCTTCGATCAGACAAGTTCTAATTGTACACTCCTGCCACTAGGGTCTGGATTAGTGCTTAAGTTATACAAACAAAGCTAGATTCAGCAGGTCTGAATTTAGTCTATGCTACAGCAGACATGTTTTGAGTATTGCTGTCATAAACTTGGAGAGCTGCATGAGTGACAGGATTTGTTTTAATATACATTTTCTGAAAGTTTTGAGGTCTGAAAATCGAATGTATGTCATTCTTTAGTGACTACAATTCTGAGATCATCCCACTGATTTTCCCGGGGAACAGAAGAACAGGCAGAAAATATGAGCCAATTATCTGGACATTCTGAATAATCTGTACAGTTGTGAGGTATGATTATGCATACAGCTTACTACCACTCCCATGATTCAAACCATGGCTGTGTCTGCTAAAAATACAATTTAAGTCACAGTAGAGTGTGCTATTTGGATATTGCTGTCTATCTCTTCAGTGTTTTCTGTCTAAGTCTCTCTTGGTTGTAAATCTGATCTTGTACTTACAACAGTCTTATACAGACATTCCTACACATTTTCTTTATGTAGCACAGTATGGGCAACAGTGGTTACTACAATATTGCTATTCAGAGAATGCAACAATAAATGCCAGACAATGCCAGAGTAAACACAACCAGTCCAGGATTTAGAGCTTTATTGCCAGGCAGTTACAGTTTTATTTAAATATGATCTATATGGACTATTCTGTCATATTGTCTGGTTTATTCAGTACAACCCATACAACAGTTTTTATACTGCCAGATGACTTTCTACTACTTTATATTTATTTGGTATGACTACTACAAGCAGGATTGTTACTCACCAGCCTCACGATGCAGCCTATGCAGCCTACTTGCATGGGCTTCCTGATTCACAGCCCACTCAGCTGCAGCTGTAAAGGAAATAGAGACATATTTAGGCATACCTATCCATCACAATGGTATGACTACTTACACACTGCTGGGACATCACCCCTCAGCCTTGCTTCTTGGACCCACTCATCCAAGACCTCCCTCTTTCTCAGCTTCAAGTCGGCATAGTGGTGCCTGACCTGCTCACCAGCCTGAGGGATACCAGTGGCACTGGTGAGATCAAGGGTGAGACGGTCCCAGGCTTCCACTTTATATTGGGAGCCCTGGCTCTGGCCCTGCAGCAGTCTCCTGTCATGTTTTTTTACCAGGAGTCCTACCATGACCTTGGACTCCTGTATGCCCCAGTGCTATGCCTGGAAGCCTAGTCCCTCTCCAACTCCAGCCATGCTGCCTACAGTGGGAAGCTGCAACCAGTGCATAGGTTCATAGGTAGGTACTAAGCTATTGGCTCTAGGGCCTATATAAGCCTAGCCAAATGGTATCCTGGCTTTTGCCACCCAAGAAAAGTATTTTCTTGTGCCCCTGTCAAGCAGAGCCATAGAAGTGATCCCCAGGGTCAATTTCCTATCTCCCATCCAATCATCAAGATTTTTCTTGAAGAGTGCTAATGAGGAGGTCTTTTTGATTTAGGTAGTTTGTTCTAGAGTATGGGAAGTCTCTGAGACAGGAATCTATCCCTCCAGCATGTTCTGTTTATTGTGGTGACAAGGTTTAGGTCCCTAGAGCATGTAGCTCGGAGGGATTGGGATTTCTTTACCTAGAGCATGTCCAACAGCTCTGGGTTTGACATAGCTTTGTATGCTAGGGAGAGATCGCTTCTGAGTAGGCGATATGCGACAGAGTAAAGCTGGAGTTTTTTGAGACAGTCTGCGTAGGGTATCTGTTTGAGGCCGGTAATCATCTTTGTGAGGTATTTCTGTGGCCTTTCCAGTTGTTGTAGATGTCTTGTGAGGTACATACCAAAAGGGGCATTGTACTCTATAATGGGTCTAATGAGTGATGAGTAGAGGGGAACAATGACCTCTTTTTTCCTGGATGAGAAACCTTTTGTGATGAAGTGTGCCACGTAGAAGGATTTCCTAACTACAGTGGCGATGTGATTATCAAAGGAGAGACTACTGTCCACCTGTGTCCCAAGGTCTCTTATCACACTTTCGGTGTTAAGTAGACTACCACCTATGTGGCAGTTCATGGGTACAGAGTTTTTACCAAAAGGGATGACAATGCACTTTTTGGCATTGAGCTTGAGGCCATGGCTTTGACACCAGGCATCTGTCTCAGTGAGGCTCTTTTGTAGGATATCCACATCATTAGGAGATTTGATTAAGGCTCCTAGTTTGCAGTCATCTGCAAACTTTATTACCCAAAGACCTTCTGTGTTAGCCTGTACTTCAGAGAAGTAGATACCAAACAGGAGAGGACCTAAGACTGAACTCTGTGGTACTCCACTTGTCACTGCTCTGAAGTTGGCTTTAGAGTCTGCTACTTTCACAGTGTGGGTTTTGTCAGTGAGCCAGTTGGCAACCCATCTTGTGACATAGGGATTTATACCTAGTTTAGTGAGTTTGTCTATAATTCCAGAGTGGGGGGATTGTGTTGAAAGCCTTGGCGAGATCTAGATAGGCTGTGTGTACCACCTTACCCTCATCTACAGCTTTGGTGACTGCTTTAAAGAAGTCTATCAGGTTTAGGAGTCATGATCTGCCTTTTACAAACCTGAACTGAGTAGGGTCCAGAGTTTGGAGATTACCAATGTCATTGTTTATAAGTTCCATGATGATACACTCCATAGCCTTGCAGACCAGGCTTGTCAGGCTAATGGGGCGGTAGTTCCCGGGGTCCGTGGTGGCTCCCCCTTTGTGGAGTGAGATAAATGTTGCTGTGCGCTATTCAGTGGGCACAAAGCCTGAGGTGAGGCTATGACTGAACATGGTACTTAGCTGGGGTGCCAGTTCGTTCTGTAGTTCATGTAGAATGCAGCCTGGGATGTTGTCAGGTCCCATGGATGCTGTGTTCTTGGCTGTGGAGAGTGCATTTTTTACCTGTGCAGCCGTGATTACAGGTACTTTGCATTCTTTCGGTATAGAGATGGGCCCTTTAGGGCATGAGAGAGGGGTAAAGTTAGCACTGAACCTATCTGCCAGGATGTTGGCAATATCAGTTGATTCTGTATATTTAGTGCCATTGTGCTGTAACTCAGAGCAGATCTGAGTGTTGCCATTGAGATTCTTGACATAGCTATAGCATGCTTTGTGGTTGTCTTTAGAATCAGTGTCAATTTTGTTTTCATAACTATCTTTGCAGGATTTTATGAGGGATCTCAGCTTCTTACTGAGGCTGACCACAGAGTTCCTCCAATCATGGAATTTTACTCTTTTTTGCAACAGTTTCTGTCTTCTGTTGTAGAGTTTGTTTATAGTAGGGGACCACCAGATTGGCTTCCTTTTTTGGGAGGATAGCATCTTGGTTCTGTTAGGGATTGCATGATCCATGCACTCGTGTAAGTGCTTATAAAGTGCAACTGTATAGGATTCAGCAGTCGAATCTCTATTGTCTGTCAGCATGGCTGTCGTGAAGTTTGCCATTTCTGTCTTAAGAAGTGTGAAGTTGGCTTTGGAGAAACTTTTTACGGTGGTTTCCCTAATGGGGGTGGGGGTGGGGCTGGGATGTGGATGTCTAGGGTGATTTGCTTATGGTCGGATCTGACCAACGAGGAATTGACCTCTGGTGTGGAACACTGGTTGCCCATGTTGATAATGACCAGGTCTAGGATATTGCTGCCCCTGGTGGGGGTGTGGATAAGTTGATCCAAGGCATTGGAATTTATGAATTCCGGAAAACGTTGAGCACAAGAGTTGGTAAACAAGTAGTTTTCCCAGTTAATGGTGGGGTAGTTGAAATCGCCCATTATTAGGGTGTTAGGCTGTATCCTAATATTTTCCAGTGTATCAAGAAATGAGGAGTGGGAATTCTGGGGCATGGTGGGGGATCTGTAGCAAGCTACAATTTGCATTGCGATCTTGCCAGAATTAGTTGCACTTGAATAATCTCATATGCATTATGCTGAGCAACTAGCCTGGAGGTGTGGATATCCTTAATGAATATGGACACACCTCTGCCTTTAGTGCTTCGGTCCAAGTTAGGCGGCCGAAAGGTGTGGTAAGAATTATAGCCTGGTAATGCAGGGGTGCACTCTGGAGCCTTGAAACAGGTCTCTGTCACTGCACCCATGTCGATGTTCTCCATTTTAAGGAGTGCCTCAAGTGAGTGCATTTTGAGGTTTAGACTTCTAGCACTGAGTAGCATTACCCTCATATTTTGCTTGCTTGTACCTGTTATGGTGGTGAATTTGTCATTTGAATATTGTCTAAAAAAGGTACTATAGGGGTGGCAAGAGCCTTAGCCAGTATCCAGAATCCCAAGGGCGACAGGTGCAGGCCATCTCTGGCAAAGCATCATGGTTTGTCGATCATGTCATCCCAGGCAGACAGATACTGGATCCCCTTAGAATGACACCAGAAGCTTAGCCAATTGTTGAAGTCAATCATTTTGTCCTTGTACTGTGGTATCATTCTGGGTGATGTCAGGATGCTACTCAGGGCTAGGGTCATACCTGCCTGGGCTACAAGATCAGAAAGCTCCTCCACGTCTCTTTTCATGTAGTCCAGGGAGGTACGTCTCAGGTCATTTACACCAACATGGACAATGACAGAGTCATATTTGCACTTGCTGTGGAGTGACCTGAGTGCATGCGGTATGTGGCAGATCCTGGCACCTGACAGGCAGCTGACAGTGGCTTTCTCCTTGTTTAGCCTGGTGAGTGGAACATCAGTGTGCCTGACTATAGAGTCACCTATGACTAGAGTGTTAGGTACATTATTATGCCTTATGGACTGTGGTTAAGTGGCACATTGAGTTTGTGGGCTATGTGTCATTTGGGTTGTGTTGGGAGGTGGGGGTTGTTTGCTTTTCTGCTTTGGAGGTCCCTGTTGCTTGGGTAGATTTTTTTGAGAGCCTCCATGAATGTAGGTGTGTGTTTTGTGTTTCTATGTGTGTGTTTTGGTGGTACAGGTATTGAGGGACTATGTGATGATTGTGGTGTGGTGCAAGTGTTTACCTTCTCCTCTTGACTGTCTAGTCCAGTCTTGGGTGAAGAGAGCTTTGCTTCCAGCTTGGTTATATAAGTGCATCTCTCACAGGTTGTAGTGTTGGGTGGTAGGAGGAGAGGGTTGTCTGTGTACATGAAGCAATTACTGCATTGCCCCAAGATGCCCAGATTCATCAGGTAGACAGGAGAAAACACTGGGAGATGACCCTTAGACATGCCTGGATAGGTGCTTATTTATTAAGTGCTAAAAACTGTTTTTCTCTAGACAAGTGAGGAAAGTTGAGTGCTGTAGTAATTTGTAGCTTATTTAGTGGTTACAATGAGTTCTGAACAAGTGATGAGCTCAAAGAAACAGATTTGAGTGCTGAAACTAGAAAATTGACTAGTTCTACGAAACAAAGTTAAGCTAGAAGGCATCCCTCCAACAAAGAAAGGCTTAAGGGCTCAGAAGCTTACAAACAGTCCTGGATACAGCAAATCTGTATCTGGACTAGACAACTTATAGGAAAGGCAGGAAACAAGCTTAGAAAATATGTTTTTTTTTGTAAAGTGGAAAGGGGAAAGGAGGAGCAGAAGCTAACTGGGTTGGACTTCTCAAATGTTCTACCTGGAATAGGTAGAATGAGGTAATGAAACTAGATTGGGAGGAGTTTCTCAGATCAAATTTACAGTAGGGGTGGGCAACTGCAAAGCCACCAAGTATAAAAACAGGATACCAAGAGGGAGGGAGGGTGGGAAACAAAAATCTGAACAAACAAACCCAACAAGATGCTTAACAATTGTAGAAAATTCTACTTAATACTTCACACACAGTGAGTAAAATAAAAGTGCTATAAATAACTCAAAAATAAGCAAAAAACGGGATACTTAATGTTATATATCTCAGATTCTTTAGCTCAGAGCCCTTCCTCTGACTTCCACCGATTAGCTCAGTGTGAAATGGCAGAAACAGTCACAAGTTAACTTCTAAGTAACAAAGTTAAAACCTGAAACAACTTTAAAAAAAACTTGAAAGAACCAATGAGGTGCTTATTCCAAGGCATAGTCCAGGCAACCCCAGTCAGCCAATGACCACAAACTATTCACACTCACTGAAATGCTATACTGGCCTTGGCTAAGCTATGATGACCTGGGACATGTGCTCAGACACACAGCCTCTAATAACAAACAACTAGGCCCAAAACACCAGCCTGAGTATGGACAATGCTACACTACCAATACTACGTAGCTAGAAAAAAACTGCAGAAATGTTTAAACAGATAAAGGAAAAAGGAGACTCTAGAAAATGCTTTTAAATGCAAACAAGTTATATGATACACTCCCAGTAGGAAATCAGAACAAACAAACCCAACCAGATGCTTAACAATTGTAGAAAATTCTACTTAATACCTCACACACAGTAAATAAAATAAAAGTGCTATAAATAACTTAGAAATAAGCAAAAAACAGGATACTTAATGTTATATATCTCAGATTGCTTAGCTCAGAGCACATCCTCTGACTTCCTCCGATTACCTCAGTGTGAAATGGCAGGAAAAGTCACAAGTTAACTTCTAAGTAACAAAGTTGAAACCTGAAACAACTTTAAAAAAAGCTTGAAAGAACCAGTGAGGTGCTTATTACAAGGCATAGTCCAGGCAAACCTAGTCAGCCAATGACCACAAAAAATCACTCTCATTACAATGCTCTACTGGCCTTGGCTAAGCTATGATGACCTGGGACATGTGCTCAGACACACAGCCTCTAATAACAAACAACTAGGCCCAAAACACAAGCCTGAGTATGGACAATGCTACACTACCAACACTACTTAGGTAGAAAAAACTGCAGAAATGTTTAAACAGATAACGGATCAAGGAGACTCTAGAGAATGCTTTTAAATGCAAACAAGTCATATGATACACTCCTAGCAGGAAATCAGAACAAACAAGCATAACCAGATGCTTAACAATTGCAGAAAATTTTACTTAATACCTCACACACAGTGCATAAAATAAAAGTGCTGTAGATAACTCAGAAATAAGCAAAAACACAGGATACTTAATGTTTTATATCTCAGATTTGTTAACTCAGAGCCCTTCCTCCGACTTCCTCTGATTAGCTCAGTGTGAAATGGTAGAAACAGTCACAAGTTAACTTCTAAGTAACAAAGCTGAAACCTGAAACAACTTTTAAAAAAGCTTGAAAGAACCAATGAAGTACTATTCCAAGGCGTAGTCCAGGCAACCCCAGTCAGCCAATGACCACAAAAAAATCACTCTCACTGAAATGCTATACTGGCCTTGGCTAAGCTATGATGACCAGGGACATGTGCTCAGACACATAGCCTCAAATAACAAACAACTAAGCCCAAAACACAAGTCTGAGTATGGACAATACTACACTACCAACACTACTTAGGTAGAAAAAAACTGAAGAAATGTTTAAAACAATAAAGGATCAATGAGACTCTAGAGAATGCTTTTAAACGCAAACAAGTCATATGATACACTCCTAGCAGGAAATCAGAACAAACAAACACAACCAGATGCTTAACAATTGTAGGAAATTCTACTTAATACCTCACACAAAGTGAGTAAAATAAAAGTGCTGTAAATAACTCAGAAATAAGCAAAATCAGGATGTTTAATGTTATATATCTCAGATTCGTTAGCTCAGTGCCCTTCCTCTGACTTCCTCCAGTTAGCTCAGTGTGACATGGCAGAAACAGTCACAAGTTAACTTCTAAGTAACACAGCTGAAACCTGAAACAACTTTAAAAAAAGCTTGAAAGAACCAATGAGGTGCTTATTCCAAGGTGTAGTCCAGGCAACCCCAGTCAGCCAATGACCACAAACAATTCACTCTCACTGAAATGCTAGCCTCTAATAACAAACAACTAGGCCCAAAACACCAGCCTGAGTATGGACAATGCTACACTATCAACACTACGAAGGTAGAAAAAACTGCAGAAATGTTTAAACAGATAAAGGAACAAGGAGACTCTAGAAAATGCTTTTAAATGCAAACAAGTTATATGATACACTCATAGCAGGAAATCAGAACAAACAAATGCAACCAGATGCTTAACAATTGTAGAAAATTCTGCTTAATACCTCACACAAAGTGAGTAAAATAAAAGTGCTATGAATAACTCAGAAATAAGCAAAAAACAGGATACTTAATGTTATATATCAGATTTGTTAGCTCAGAGCCCTTCCTCTGATTAGCTCAGTGTGAAATGGTAGAAACAGTCACACGTTAACTTCTAAGTAACAAAGTTGAAACCTAAAACAAATTTAAAAAAAGCTTAAAAGAACCAATGAGGTGCTTATTCCAAGGTGTAGTCCAGGCAACCCCAGTCAGCCAATGACCACATATAATTCACTCTCACTGAAATGCTACACTGGCCTTGGCAAAGCTATGTTGACCTGGGACATGTGCTCAGACACACAGCCTCTAATAACAAACAGCTCGGCCCAAAACTCAAGCCTGAGTATGGACAATGCTACACTACCAACACTACTTAGGTAGAAAAAAATGCAGAAATGTTTAAACAGATAAATGATCAGGGAGACTCTAGAGAATGCTTTTAAATGCAAACAGGTAATATGATACACGTCTAGCAGGAAATCAGAACAAACAAACCCAACCAGATGCTTAACAATTGTAGAAAATTCTACTTAATACCTCACACACAGTGAGTAAAATAAAAGTGCTATAAATAACTCAGAAATAAAACAAAAAACAGGATACTTAATGTTATATATCTCAGATTCGTTAGCTCAGAGCCTTTTATTCGACTTCCTCTGATTAGCTCAATGGGAAATGGCAGAAATAGTCACAAGTTAACTTCACAGTAATAAAGTTGAAATCTGAAACAACTTTAAAAAAAAAGCTTGAAAGAACCAATGAGGTGCTTATTCCGAGGTGTAGTCCAGGCAACCCCAGTCAGCCAATGACCACAAACAATTCACTCTCACTGAAATGCTACACTGGCTTTGGCAAAGCTATGTTGAGTTGACCTGGGACATGTGCTCAGACACACAGCCTCTAATAACAAACAACTAGGCCAAAAACACAAGCCTGAGTATGGACAATGCTACCCTACTAACAGTACTTAGGTAGAAAAAACTGCAGAAATGTTTAAACAGATAAATGATCAAGGAGACTCTAGAGAATGCTTTTAAATGCAAACAAGTTATATGATACACTCCTAGCAGGAAATCAGAACAAACTAACCCAACCAACTGCTTAACAATTGTAAAAAATTCTACTTAATACCTCACACAAAGTGAGTAAAACAAAAGTGCTATAAATAACTCAGAAATAAGCAAAAAACAGGATACTTAATGTTATATATCTCAGATTCATTAGCTCAGAGCCCTTCCTCCGACTTCCTCCGATTAGCTCAGTGTGAAATGGCTGAAACAGTCACAAGTTAACTTCTAAGTAACAAAGTCAAAACTGAAACAACTTCAACAAAAGCTTGAAAGAATCAATGAGGTGCTTATTCCAAGATGTTGTCCAGGCAACCCCAGTCAGCCAATGACTACAAACAATTCACTCTCACTGAAGTGCTATACTGGCCTTGGCTAAGCTATGATGACCTGGGACATGTGCTCAGGGACACAGCCTCTAACAACAAACAACTAGGCCCAAAGCACAAGCCTGAGTATGGACAATGCTACACTACCAACACTACTTATGTAGAAAAAACTGCAGAAATGTTTAAACAGATAAAGGATCAAGGGGACTCTAGAGTATGCTTTTAAATGCAAACAGGTTATATGATACACTTCTAGCAGGAAATCAGAACAAACAAACCCAACCAGATGCTTAACAATTGTAGAAAATTCTACTTAATACCTCACACACAGTGAGTAAAATAAAAGTGCTATAAATAACTCAGAAATAAGCAAAAAACAGGATACTTAATGTTATATATCTCAGATTTGTTAGCTCAGAGCCTTTTATTCGACTTCCTCTGATTAGTTCAGTGGGAAATGGCAGAAACAGCCACAAGTTAACTTCAGAGTAACAAAGTTGAAACCTGAAACAACTTTAAAAAAAAAGCTTGAAAGAACCAATGAGGTGCTTATTCCAAGGTGTAGTCCAGGCAACCCCAGTTAGCCAATGACCACAAACAATTCACTCTCACTGAAATGCTACACTGGCCTTGGCAAAGCTATGTTGACCTGGGACATGTGCTCAGACACACAGCCTCTAATAACAAACAACTAGGCCAAAAACACAAGCCTGAGTACGGACAATGCTACCCTACTAACCGTGCTTAGGTAGAAAAAACTGCAGAAATGTTTAAACAGATACATGATCAAGGAGACTCTATAGAATGCTTTTAAATGCAAACAGGTTATATGATACACTCCTAGTAGGAAATCAGAACAAACAAACCCAACCAGATGCTTAACAATTGGAGAAAATTCTACTTAATAACTCACACAAAGTGAGTAAAATAAAACTGCTATAAATAACTCAGAAATAAGTAAAAAACAGGATAGTTAATTTTATATATCTCAGATACATTAGCTCAGAGCTCTTCCTCCAACTTCCTCCGTAAGCTCAGAGTGAAATGGCAGAAACAGTCACATGTTAACTTCTAAGTAACAAAGTTGAAACCTAAATCAACTTTTAAAAAAAACAATGAGGTGCTTATTCCAAGGTGTAGTCCAGGCAACCCCAGTCAGCCAATGACCAAAAGGAATCCACTCTCATTGAAATTTTATACTGGCCTTGGCTAAGCTATGATGACCTGGGACATGTACTCAGACACACAGCCTCTAATAACAAACAACTAGGCCCAAAACACAAGCCTGAGTATGGACAATGCTACACTACCAACACTGCTTAGGTAGAAAAAAATGCAAAAATGTTTAAACAGATAAATGATCAGGGAGACTCTAGAGAATGCTTTTAAATGCAAACAGGTTATATGATACACGTCTAGCAGGAAATCAGAACAAACAAACCCAACCAGATGCTTAACAATTGTAGAAAATTCTACTTAATACCTCACACACAGTGAGTAAAATAAAAGTGCTATAAATAACTCAGAAATTAACAAAAAACAGGATACTTAATGTTATATATCTCAGATTCGTTAGCTCAGAGCCTTTTATTCGACTTTGTCTGATTAGCTCAGTGGGAAATGGCAGAAACAGTCACAAGTTAACTTCACAGTAACAAAGTTGAAACCTGAAACAACTTTAAAAAAAGCTTGAAAGAACCAGTGAGGTGCTTATTCCAAGGTGTAGTCCAGGCAACCCCAGTCAGCCAATGACCACAAACAATTCACTCTAACTAAAATGCTACACTGGCCTTGGCAAAGCTATGTTGACCTGGGACATGTGCTCAGATACACAGCCTCTAATAACAAACAACTAGGCCAAAAACACAAGCCTGAGTACGGACAATGCTACCCTACTAACAGTACTTAGGTAGAAAAAACTGCAGAAATGTTTAAACAGATAAATGATCAAGGAGACTCTAGAGAATGCTTTTAAATGCAAACAAGTTATATGATACACTCCTAGCAGGAAATCAGAACAAACTAACCCAACCAACTGCTTAACAATTGTAAAAAATTCTACTTAATACCTCACACAAAGTGAGTAAAACAAAAGTGCTATAAATAACTCAGAAATAAGCAAAAAACAGGATACTTAATGTTATATATCTCAGATTCATTAGCTCAGAGCCCTTCCTCCGACTTCCTCCGATTAGCTCAGTGTGAAATGGCTGAAACAGTCACAAGTTAACTTCTAAGTAACAAAGTCAAAAACTGAAACAACTTCAACAAAAGCTTGAAAGAATCAATGAGGTGCTTATTCCAAGATGTTGTCCAGGCAACCCCAGTCAGCCAATGACTACAAACAATTCACTCTCACTGAAGTGCTATACTGGCCTTGGCTAAGCTATGATGACCTGGGACATGTGCTCAGGGACACAGCCTCTAAAAACAAACAACTAGGCCCAAAGCACAAGCCTGAGTATGGACAATGCTACACTACCAACACTACTTATGTAGAAAAAACTGCAGAAATGTTTAAACAGATAAAGGATCAAGGGGACTCTAGAGAATGCTTTTAAATGCAAACAGGTTATATGATACACTTCTAGCAGGAAATCAGAACAAACAAACCCAACCAGATGCTTAACAATTGTAGAAAATTCTACTTAATACCTCACACACAGTGAGTAAAATAAAAGTGCTATAAATAACTCAGAAATAAGCAAAAAACAGGATACTTAATGTTATATATCTCAGATTTGTTAGCTCAGAGCCTTTTATTCGACTTCCTCTGATTAGTTCAGTGGGAAATGGCAGAAACAGCCACAAGTTAACTTCAGAGTAACAAAGTTGAAACCTGAAACAACTTTAAAAAAAAAGCTTGAAAGAACCAATGAGGTGCTTATTCCAAGGTGTAGTCCAGGCAACCCCAGTTAGCCAATGACCACAAACAATTCACTCTCACTGAAATGCTACACTGGCCTTGGCAAAGCTATGTTGACCTGGGACATGTGCTCAGACACACAGCCTCTAATAACAAACAACTAGGCCAAAAACACAAGCCTGAGTACGGACAATGCTACCCTACTAACCGTACTTAGGTAGAAAAAACTGCAGAAATGTTTAAACAGATACATGATCAAGGAGACTCTATAGAATGCTTTTAAATGCAAACAGGTTATATGATACACTCCTAGTAGGAAATCAGAACAAACAAACCCAACCAGATGCTTAACAATTGGAGAAAATTCTACTTAATAACTCACACAAAGTGAGTAAAATAAAACTGCTATAAATAACTCAGAAATAAGTAAAAAACAGGATAGTTAATTTTATATATCTCAGATACATTAGCTCAGAGCTCTTCCTCCAACTTCCTCCGGTAAGCTCAGAGTGAAATGGCAGAAACAGTCACATGTTAACTTCTAAGTAACAAAGTTGAAACCTAAATCAACTTTTAAAAAAAACAATGAGGTGCTTATTCCAAGGTGTAGTCCAGGCAACCCCAGTCAGCCAATGACCAAAAAGAATCCACTCTCATTGAAATTTTATACTGGCCTTGGCTAAGCTATGATGACCTGGGACATGTACTCAGACACACAGCCTCTAATAACAAACAACTAGGCCCAAAACACAAGCCTGAGTATGGACAATGCTACACTACCAACACTGCTTAGGTAGAAAAAAATGCAAAAATGTTTAAACAGATAAATGATCAGGGAGACTCTAGAGAATGCTTTTAAATGCAAACAGGTTATATGATACACGTCTAGCAGGAAATCAGAACAAACAAACCCAACCAGATGCTTAACAATTGTAGAAAATTCTACTTAATACCTCACACACAGTGAGTAAAATAAAAGTGCTATAAATAACTCAGAAATTAACAAAAAACAGGATACTTAATGTTATATATCTCAGATTCGTTAGCTCAGAGCCTTTTATTCGACTTTGTCTGATTAGCTCAGTGGGAAATGGCAGAAACAGTCACAAGTTAACTTCACAGTAACAAAGTTGAAACCTGAAACAACTTTAAAAAAAAAGCTTGAAAGAACCAGTGAGGTGCTTATTCCAAGGTGTAGTCCAGGCAACCCCAGTCAGCCAATGACCACAAACAATTCACTCTAACTAAAATGCTACACTGGCCTTGGCAAAGCTATGTTGACCTGGGACATGTGCTCAGATACACAGCCTCTAATAACAAACAACTAGGCCAAAAACACAAGCCTGAGTACGGACAATGCTACCCTACTAACAGTACTTAGGTAGAAAAAACTGCAGAAATGTTTAAACAGATAAATGATCAAGGAGACTCTAGAGAATGCTTTTAAATGCAAACAAGTTATATGATACACTCCTAGCAGGAAATCAGAACAAACTAACCCAACCAGCTGCTTAACAATTGTAAAAAATTCTACTTAATACCTCACACAAAGTGAGTAAAACAAAAGTGCTATAAATAACTCAGAAATAAGCAAAAAACAGGATACTTAATGTTATATATCTCAGATTCATTAGCTCAGAGCCCTTCCTCCGACTTCCTCCGATTAGCTCAGTGTGAAATGGCTGAAACAGTCACAAGTTAACATCTAAGTAACAAAGTCAAAAACTGAAACAACTTTAACAAAAGCTTGAAAGAATCAATGAGGTGCTTATTCCAAGGTGTTGTCCAGGCAACCCCAGTCAGCCAATGACTACAAACAATTCACTCTCACTGAAGTGCTATACTGGCCTTGGCTAAGCTATGATGACCTGGGACATGTGCTCAGGCAAACAGCCTCTAATAACAAACAACTAGGCCCAAAGCACAAGCCTGAATATGGACAATGCTACACTACCAACACTACTTGGGTAGAAAAAACTGCAGAAATGTTTAAACAGATAAAGGATCAAGGGGACTCTAGAGAATGCTTTTAAATGCAAACAGGTTATATGATACACTTCTAGCAGGAAATCAGAACAAACAAACCCAACCAGATGCTTAACAATTGTAGAAAATTCTACTTAATACCTCACATGCAGTGAGTAAAATAAAAGTGCTATAAATAACTCAGAAATAAGCAAAAAACAGGATACTTAATGTTATATATCTCAGATTCGTTAGCTCAGAGCCTTTTATTCGACTTCCTCTGATTAGCTCAGTGGGAAATGGCAGAAACAGTCACAAGTTAACTTCAGAGTAACAAAGTTGAAACCTGAAACAACTTTAAAAAAAAAGCTTGAAAGAACCAATGAGGTGCTTATTCCAAGGTGCAGTCCAGGCAACCACAGTTAGCCAATGACCACAAACAATTCACTCTCACTGAAATGCTACACTGGCCTTGGCAAAGCTATGTTGACCTGGGACATGTGCTCAGACACACAGCCTCTAATAACAAACAACTAGGCCAAAAACACAAGCCTGAGTACGGACAATGCTACCCTACTAACAGTACTTAGGTAGAAAAAACTGCAGAAATGTTTAAACAGATACATGATCAAGGAGATTCTAGAGAATGCTTTTAAATGCAAACATGTTATATGATACACTCCTAGCAGGAAATCAGAACAAACAAACCCAACCAGATGCTTAACAATTGTAGAAAATTCTACTTAATAACTCACACAAAGTGAGTAAAATAAAAGTGCTATAAATAACTCAGAAATAAGCAAAAAACAGGATACTTAATTTTATATATCTCAGATTCATTAGCTCAGAGCTCTTCCTCCAACTTCCTCCGGTTAGCTCAGAGTGAAATGGCAGAAACAGTCACAACTTAACTTCTAAGTAACAAAGTTGAAACCTAAATCAACTTTTAAAAAAAAGCTTGAAAGAACCAATGAGGTGCTTATTCCAAGGTGTAGTCCAGGCAACCCCAGTCAGCCAATGACCAAAAAGAATCCACTCTCATTGAAATTTTATACTGACCTTGGCTAAGCTATGATGACCTGGGACATGTACTCAGACACACAGCCTCTAATAACAAACAACTAGGCCCAAAACACAAGCCTGAGTACGGACAATGCTACACTACCAACACTGCTTAGGTAGAAAAAACTGCAAAAATGTTTAAACAGATAAAGGATCAAGGAGACTCTAGAGAATGCTTTTAAGTGCAAACAAGTTATATGATACACACCTAGCAGAAAATCAGAACCAGCAAACCCAACCAGATGCTTAACAATTGTAGAAAATTCTACTTAATACCTCACACACAGTGAGTAAAATAAAAGTGCTAGAAATAACTCTGAAATAAGCAAAGAACAGGATACTTAATGTTATATATCTCAGATTCGGTAGCTCAGAGCCCTTCCTCTGACTTCCACCGATTAACTCAGTGTGAAATGGCAGAAACAGTCACAAGTTAACTTCTAAGTAACAAAGTTGAAACCTGAAACAATGTTAGAGAAAGCTTGAAAGAACCAATGAGATTCTTATTCCAAGGTGTAGTCCAGGCAACCCCAGTCAGCCAATGACCCAAACAATTCACTCTCACTGAAATGCTATACTGACCTTGGCTAAGCTATGATGACATGGGACATCTGCTCAGACACACAGCCTCTAATAACAAACAACTAGGCCCAAAACACAAGCCTGAGTATGGACAATGCTACACTACCAACACTACTTGGGTAGAAAAAACTGCAGAAATGTTTAAACAGATAAAGGATTAAGGAGACTCTAGAGAATGCTTTTAAATGCAAATAAGTTATATGATACACTCCTAGCAGTAAATCAGAACAAACAAACCAACCAGATGCTTGACAATCGTAGAAATTTGTACTTAATAACTCACACACAGTGAATAAAATAAAAGTGCTATAAATAACTCAGAAATAAGCAAAAAACAGGATACTTAATGTTGTATATCTCAGATTCGTTAGTTCAGAGTCCTTCCTCCAATTTCCTCCAATTAGCTCAGTGTGAAATGGCAGAAACAGTCACAAGTATACTTCTAAGTAACAAAGTTGAAACCTGAAACAACTTTAAAAAAGCTTGAAAGAACCAATGAGGTGCTTATTCCAAGGTGTAGTCCACACAACCCCAGTCAGCCAATGACCACAAACAATTCACTCTCACTGAAATGCTATACTGGCCTTGGCTAAGCTATGATGACCTGGGACATGTGCTCAGACACACAGCCTCTAATAACAAACAACTATGCCCAAAACACAAGTCTGAGTATTGACAATGCTACACTACCAACACTACTTAGGTAGAAAAAACTGCAGAAATGTTTAAACAGATAGAGGATCAAGGAGACTCTAGAGAATGCTTTTAAATGCAAACAAGTTATATGATACACTCGTAGCAAGAAATCAGAACAAACTAACCCAACCAGCTGCTTAATAATTGTAGAAAATTCTACTTAATACCTCACACACAGTGAGTAAAATAAAAGTGCTATAAATAACTCAGAAATAAGCAAAAAACAGGATACTTAATGTTATATATCTCACATTCATTAGCTCAGAGCCCTTCCTCTGTCTTCCTCCATTATGGGCTGTATTCCTACCTGTGTGGTTTAAATGCAGCTGATTTCCTGCAGTTTTCCGTGATTTGATGGTTTTGAATATGCTGAGCTAAGCTAAGCTATGGCCAATGGGCAAACTTGTTTAGCTAAGGTTGGCATTGCTTAAAGGGACAGGTTCAGAACTGCTTACCAATGGACAAATCCACTTAGCTGGGCTACTCATTGCTTAGTAGTCATATTTACACAATGCTTACACCTGGTAAGCAGAGCTATGCAATGCTTAGCATTGCTTATTTTTCATTTTATAGACTATCTGCTGTATGGCATTTATTCATCATACATTACATACTATAAATTTGTTTACTGTCCCTGACATCCCTAAAAAAATGTGTTTTCATTACATTTATTCATGTGTGACTATACTGTATGGGGCCCTTGTGTTTATATGGGGATTTCACAACTTTATTAAGCTAACACCTCACATCTGGACCTAATGCAGTACTCCAGTTAACAAATATATGTTATTTAGTAGATAATACTAAAAAACTTGTTTATGTACTGCCTTCACATGTAAAATGTGAATTAGTTATAGTGGGGATCGAACCAGGAATAGCTGCTCGCAAAGTGTATGCTGTAACCACTACACTATTACTGGTATTAAACTTCTTGTGCTGTTTAAGCTGGACTAAGCGTAGCTAGAAAAAAAAAACAGTTTTGTTGTGTTATTTTATCTATACCCTTCAGAATATCCCTGCTAATGCTAAACCTGTTATTTTATCAGCTTTCTGCTTTGTGGGACAATTGTCCCTTTTGGCTTTGTCCACATTACTTACTTTGACGGGTTGGGAGGTGTGCGCTTTGTGCTCATGCTGCCTGTGTTATCCTAATAACTTTTGACTTGGTAGCATACCTCTCAACCTCTTAGAGCAACATATCTGGACAAAGCCTACAATGATGGGGGGGGGGACAAATAGGTGCAGATTTTAAATATTGCTCTGACAAACTTAAAAAGTTGATAGAATAATAGGTTTTATATTAGCGTGAATTTTCTGAGGGATGTGTGGAGTCTTATACTCAAATGTTTTGTCATTATTTAATGACGTCAATCCTCAGCTATTTGCCTGACAGGTACACATTTTAGGGGGAACACCATAAATATGAGGCAAACATCTGGTCATTCTGCGAAAATCTATACAGTTGAGAGGTATGCTTGATAGGGATAATTGTCCCTTTTGCTTATGACCACTTTTGTTTTCCTGATGGGTTGGGGGTGTTACAAGCGTTCTCACTCATTTTTAATTGCTGGAAGGCAATTCTCAAGTGCAGGGGCATGTGTATTGTGAGAGCTCTGCTCTCAGACACACCCCCTGCACTCATACACAGCTCCATGTACGTTTAACAGCAAAGGCAGCGTGCCTTCATGAATATGCAAGGCACGCTGCTGTGCTGTACGGGAATGATCCCTGCCATGCAGGAATAACTTATTTCTGCACGGCTGCTTGTTGAGTCATGGGGACAGTGTTTTTTCTAAGTATGCACCACGGCAAAAAGCTTCTTTCAAGGATATTTTGAATTTAGGTCTATTATAGTCAACAAACTTGAATGTAACTTAACTCCAAGCCATTTTGAAAGGACCTGACAGCAGCAAAAAGAAAGAATACAGTTTTGTGTAGCTGAAAGGAACCATGTTACCAGAGGCATAGCTAGAGTTGGATGAAGGGGTCGCCTGCTCCAGACACATGGTTTTAGGGGTTATGAGTGTTAGATACTGATGGTGTAGTGGTGTTGTACCAGCATTCAGAAATGAATGCTAATTCCTTACTTGTGATTGACACACTGAGGCATTTTGATTGGGGTATTTTGACTCTAGAAGCAAGCTGCTAGTTACATTTGTAGAAAAGGGCTTGCTACACTTATGACAGGATATGTTTTTTTTTGTCCACAGCTTTGGGGAGAGGATATTTTTTTTTTCTTGTTCAGTTTAGGAGTAAGATATCTTAGCTATGGTTCTGCACTTTACCAGTATAAGAAGAGCTCAGTTTTGCCTTTTTTCCTCTTAAGTTCTGATACAATATATAAAGACAGCAGTGTATTGTCAAGAATGTCAGAATCCTGGACTGGGTTCTCTAAAAAATTCAAGCCATCATCTGCAAATAAAAGGAATAGCAGTTCCTGATTCATAAATTGGCAGCCATTCAAATAAGGGATCTTCCTCATATTCTGTGCTAGAGGCCTTGTTTGCTAAACAGGGAAATACAAGGAAAGAGGGCATTCTTGAATTTTACTTTTTTAATACAGGAAAGGCTAGGAATATCCATGGGTTTATAAGCATTGCTACACTGGGTGAGTTATATAATGAATTAATAGCTGTTATCAGCTATATCAATTATTTATTTTTTTAACTAACTAATTTGAAAGGAAACTTGATTTTTTTTTCTATAACAGGGCTTAAGTATCCCAGTGTTATTGTGACAATGTGAGGTATTGCCAGCTATGCCAGGAGAAGTAGGGCAGTGGATGTGTAACATATGCTAGGATAGCTAGATGGAATTTAGTAAATAATTATATGTTATTTGAATATCTGAATATCAAACTGATTTGTATGCATGCTTGTGTTGAAAATAGATTTGTAAAGTTGCTTGTGTTAAAAATGTACCAACAGTGGATCCTGACTGTATTGTAACTGAATTATATATATATATATATGTTAACAGAGAATACTGGAAGAGAAGAAGTTAAGCTCAGTTTCAGCTAATTTTGGAAAATAGTAAGAAATTAAAATACTGTGTCCAGGCCATACATATGTTATCTCACACTTTGAATGAAGCCAGAGATGCAATGTCTGTAAGAATCATGGTTTTTTAGTCTCTGTAGGAGGAGTAGACATTTGTAATTGTTTCATGACTTCCAGAAGCTGCACCAGATCTGAGCAATGCTCTTGTGTGTGTATTACTGGTGTAGATGCTAAATCCTGTCCATTTCTAGTAATGAGGGGTTGCATGTGAACCAGAATGCAGATCACCAGATGTATGTGCTGTCAATCTGTACAGAAATAATGTTGTAATATTAGGTGAGGCAGACGTGTCATGGCAGTCTGTTTCTTGGAACCTGACATAGAAGGATCTTTCACCCACTTCATCTTGCCTTGATCTAGTAAGTGACCATGGAATAATAATTCTTTAGATTAGTCAGGAAAATATAGTGAGATTAGTTAAGTACCATTTTTCTCTATCTGTGTGAATCTACTCATCTGTGTTGTTTTAATATTTCCCGTGGCTGAAGCTCTGGTGTTTATTCTAAACAAATATTTAGCATTTTCATGTTCTTTTCTTATTTATTATTAAATATATTTAAACTTTTCAGTGTGACTGGCCCTTTAGAGAATATTGTAACATTTGAGAGTACTCATATCTGTTTAGTGACTCTGTGTCCACACCTGAAAGCCTTACTGCATTGGTCAAAATACTACCATATGTATTAATATTAATTTCACTCAGTATAATTGGGCACCCTTGTAAGAGCCTTAGAGTAGCTGCTTGGGAGTGTCTGGTGATAGTAACTGCCTTATAGTCTGGGCATAAGGGGGCATAGCTAGTAAACCTGTGCTAGCCTTTCCAAGGTGTGTGTGTGTGTGTGTGTGTGTGTGTGTGTGTGTGTGTGTGTGTGTGTTCATGGTGTGTGTTTGTGTGTGTGTGTGTGTGTGTGTGTGTGTGTGTGTGTGTGTGTGTGTGTGTGTGTGTGTGCACGTGTGTGTGCAAATCAAATAAGTGTGTGTGTGTCAGCTGCTTGGGGCAAGGACACAAAGCACTGGGTTCACAGAGAGGTTGCTGGAGGACATAGCTTGGACACTCAGCTGAGGACTTAACTCAACAGCTGTGCCATAGGGGAACCTTATTGGTGACCTGGGTAGAGACAGAGAGAGAAACCCAGACTCCGGGGGTGTATTCCCTTTGTGCTCTTAAGGGAAATTGTGCTTGATGCACAGAGGTTTGCATCTGGAAATACTGGGTGTATCCATTTGTATTCCAAGTGAACATTTCTCTCCAGTGTCAGTGGTGAGGATTCAGGCTCCTTGATTACTGGCCCAGAGTGGGGATGTCACAGTTATTTTCATTAAAGATCTGCTATTGGACTTTCTGGTGCTGTTGTCACTTTTTGGTGCAGATTTACAATTTGTTCTCTGCATACATCCTTCACTTGTGAGATATATATATATATATATATATATATATATATATATATATATATATATATGGGTCCACTTCACATCACCTAAATCCCATTTGACTGACTTTCATTTCAACAAGACCAAATCACCTAATTTTCAAAATACTGAAAACTCATTTGACTGAATCTCATTTCACTGAATTGTAAGCCATAGACATGATGTGGGTTTCCATTCACCTGTGACTTGTTTGTGATAAAAAGAATTTTTGGAACTTACAGTGCTGACTGTCAGAATACCGATAGTCATATAGAAAATAGTGTTGTAGAGTTTTTAAATGTGGGTATGTCTCTTTTCATTTTTATGGGAAGTATCTAAAGTAATATGGTGGATGTTTTGTGCATTCCCAGCAGTAGTGGCAGCGTGTAGATTAATGTAAGGCAAGTAAAAGGTATATGCCCTTTTCCCCACTATAGTGTGATCCTGGAGTTAGTATATATAATTGGGGGGTGTAGGGGGGCACAGCCCAATACATTAGGGGTGGGGAGGGGCATAGCCCCCCACTTAGTTTGGTTTTATATTGTCCAGTTTCTGTTAAGAGGGTAAGTAAGCAGTTTTTAAGCTCTGGAAAGAGGTAGTTATTAGTGTTGTGAGTGTGTTTGTCTATGGTTTAATGTTTAGTCTTTAGAAATTTAGCATTGTAAGCTTTCAGTGAAATGAGATTCAGTCAAATGAGTTTTCAGTATTTTGAAATTAGGTGATTTGGTCTCGGTGAAATGAAAGTCAGTCAAATATATATAGGTCTAATTTTGTTTGTCGAAAACACACTTTTTTGACAAACAGAAGTTCAAACTCACTTAAGCAAAAGTGCACTACATCGACAGTGCACTTTCGCAAAAGTTGACTCACAGAAGCACATTACAGAGGGGATAAAGAAATATATCCTTTTCCCCACTGTAGTGCAATCTCAGAGTTAGCATATTTAAGGAGGGGGAGTGTGGGGGCACAGACCCCCACATGGGGGGTGCAGGAGGCTTACCCCCTGCAAAATAGTGTTTAAAGTAGTTTGTTTTGAATTGTTTTTTGTGAAAGTGCACTTTCGATGTAGTGTACTTTTGCTTAAGTGGGTTTCTACGTTTCTTGTTCGAGATTATGAAATTTCAATCAAGAAACATAGACCCATATATATATATATATATATATATATATATATATATATATATAAAATATATATATGTTTACTATCAAAAGGGAGATCAGACTTTGCTCGAATTACGCAATTCTGAATGCCCAATTCTACATTTCAAAAAACAACGAAAAGAAAAATTTTGAAATGCACAACAGTGAATGCACTATAGCATTCTCCGTTGTGAATTTCAACATTTTAATGCAGATTGCACTATTCTGGGGATCGGAAAATGTACCCTTTCCCTCACTATAGTGCGATCTCAGAGTTTGTATATGTAAGTAGCAGGGGGTGGGGGGCAAAGAGCAGGGGGGCTTCATCACTTCACTACTTCATCAGTACAGCCACATCAAGCTGTGGAGTCAAAACAACCACCACACCAGATAATTTAGTTATTTCATTCAACTTTATTTTAAATAACAGAACTTCAGTTTTCTGAAGAAGTTCCATTATTTAAAATAAAGTGGTAGGCTTCAACATGGATAAGGCCAATTTGAACATGTGCAGAAAGGGAATGAAACGTGTGAAATACAGCAGCAACACCTCAGCTTTACAGCATGTACTGCAAATAGTAGAAATTTAGTGCTCTTTTGCAGCTTTATGCCTAGCAGGTTTAATTGGTGAAGTGCACAGAATCACCTGCTGACAAGCACATGCCCACATGTGTGCAAAGTGCCAAGGAGCTATTCAAACATGTGCTCAGTGTCATGTAAAGCTATATGTGAGACTTTGCCTCTAGGCAGGATGTGTAGAAAGAGTGGTCCAAAAACATTCATGAGCTAAGCCCTTGTCTGCATAATCATCACACTCAGAGGCCAAAATCAGTGCAACATTAACCTTGGGTGAGCAGAGATGTACAAGATATACCCTACACTGATTGACTACATTACAGTGACCATGAAACAGAGGCAGACCACTTTGCAATTAAGCCATGATAAAGGACAAATTATTATTCTAGGGATAAAAACTCAAAGGGGGATATTCCAGGGTGACTTTCTGTCACCGCTGTTATTCTGTCTTTCCCTGCACCCATTAAGCTGTCTACTTAACAGCTTAGGCCATGGCTTTAATTTGGCTCCTAGAAAACAACAAAGTGAAAAGACTTCTCATCTTCTCTTTGTCAATGATTTAAAACTGTATAGCTCATCAGGTGAGGAAATGAAAGCACAACTGCAAGTTGTCAGAACTTTTTCAGATTATTTAAGAATGTCATTTGGTCTTGATAAATGTGCAAAAGCAACCTTTAAAGCAGGAAAATTGTAGCACCAAGAAAACATCAGTTTGGGACAAGAATGTGATATAAAAGAACTTGAGCAAGAGGGAGTGTATAAATATTTGGGAATTGATGAAGGATCAACAATAAAACATGAACAAATGTGAATAAAACTCAGTAAGGAATAATTTAGAACACTTAAATTAATCCTGAAAACAGTTTTGGCATCTAGGAACAAAATTCAAGCTATAAACCAGTTTACAGTTTTGGAGTGATTGACTGGCCCCAAAATGTGCTGGATAGATTAGATAGGAAAACAAGAGGGATACTTCATGCTCACCAAATGATTTATAAAAATCAGTGCATACCAAGATTATATATTCCCCATTTCAAAGGAGGTATGGGCCTCATTGAAATTGATTACTTGTATAGATCTGCAATTGCAGGAATGCACCCATATCTGCTAACCTCACAAGACCAAAACATAGTGGTAGTTTGAAATATGAGGAGAATAAATCTAAGATGACTTCTATGTTTAATCTAGCAGAAACATATTGGTGTCAAGTAGGAATGGAAATCAAACCAGAAGTAGATAAAAATCAGGCAGCAACTGAATGTGCCAAAAAAACAAAAGAAAGAAAGAAAGGACCCAATGAGAAGGCAAGAAATGTGGAAAATGCATAAATATAGTTGCAAGTATAGAAAACGTCTGGAAGAACCTCATGTTGATCAGGACTGAATGCAGGAATGGTTAAGAAGGGGCAAATTCAAACCAAGAGATGAAAGGGTAATATTGGTGTCCCAAGATAGTGGACTATGTACACATTGGTTTACAAAGTCCATTGAACATGTGGGAAAAACAGACAAATGTAGGTTTTGTAAAACAGGATTGGAAACAGTCGCACACCTTGTTGCTCGTTGTGACATACTAATGGCAGAAGGATTGTATACTGAAAGGCATAATAATGCGGCGAGAATGTTGCACTGGGGATTGTGCAAACATTATGGTATTGAAGTGGCTGAAAAACACAGGAAACATGAGCCACAAAGCATCATAGAAAATGATGACATTTACATCACATGGGATCACCCATTTCTAACAAAAGATAGATGCTAGAAAACCAGATATAATGATCCATGAAAAGACGACAAAGGTAGCATTGATCATTGAAATTGCCACTCCCCAGTGATTACAGTGTCCTGCTTACAGAGACACAAAGTCATAAAATATCAGGATTTGTGGGCAGAAATGAGAGCAATGTGGAAGAAAGATACGCAGACAGTCCCAATAGTAGTAAGAGCAAGGGGTCTTATAAAAAAGAATTTACAACCATATTTAGATATGTTGCCAATATGTGTAACCGCCCATGAATTACAGAAGGAGTCATTACTGGGAAGATTGAGGGTGCTGCAAAGAGCACTTCTGGCTGAAATATATCGAAACAATACTAATTTCATGAATTTTAATCATACTTTGACTTAGGAATGTCATCGATTCCCATCATGGTATTCAAAACCCAAAGACTTGGAGAAATTAAAAAAATAGATAATCTTGCCGGATAAGCAGTCCATACTGGTATACTTTCAAGGTGTGATATGCCTGCAAGGGAAAGATAATGAAGAACACGTTTCCCAGATGGAGAACAAAGTTTTGCTGCAGGTTCTCCATCTGCATGGCTGATGACTAATTTGGCAGGATACTTACTGCTGACCGGCACTATTTTGACCATGCCTGACTGATTTTAAATACTGTGCTTTATCATAAGAAGAGTTTGATTAATGTTATTGAGTGCTGATCTATCCATCTGGGTTATGAAGCACAGTGGGGGAGGAGTTTATCATAATCTGCTATAATGAGTGTTCTGACAAAATGTTAAACATCTTGAGGGTTGCTAACAATACTGACATGCTTTCAAAGAATGAGGTCAATATTACTTATGTGGCCATTGACAGTTTCTTACACGACTTAAAAAAAGATAAACATATTGATAAAAAATTAAAGAAATACCTGACAGTTCCAAATGCAGCTGTGCTGAGTCCATAAAGATATTTGTAACCCTCTTTTAAGACCTGTTGTTTCATCTAGTAGATCCAAGACTGAACCTATTGCAACATATGCTGACTGTAAACTTGAATGTTTTTGTGGCAGCGGGAAGCATGTACTCAGGGACTCCTGGCATTTCTTGAAAATGATTAAAGATAGTGTTTTAATAATAATGTATTTTTTGTAACTACTGATGTTCAGGACCAGGCTTCTTCTGTTCTACATGAAATGGACATGAAATGGTTTGTAAATGAATTGATTTTAGATCCCATGTTGAGTGCTAATGATGTCGGATTGATTTCTGACTTCATGAGCTTAGTTCTGGAAAACAACGTTATTGTCTATGATAGGGAATATTCTAAACAAAAAAGTGAAGTATCTTTTGAAGCAATTTGTGCCCAAGTCTATGTCAACATTATTATGTATATGTGGGAAAGCAAATATGTTTTCCTCTCACAATTTGCCCCCTACAGCCAGTTATACTTAAGGTTCCTGGATGATCTTTTTATCATGTGGAAGTGTTGTAACATATTGCTAGACAGTTTTTTTGAAATATATTAACTCCACTGTGTAAATCTTCTTCATTTCAGATATTAACATTAATATACTTTAGATTATGTGCATTACCTCAATGACACAATTTATTTAAAAACACAGGATATGATGTTTTGAATCTATTACTTATTGCAAACTTGCCTTTTCAAATTCTTACTTGGATATGTCTAACCACCATCCTTATAGGCAAAATATGAGTTGTGAGAACAGGTCCACAGAAGAATTAGAATTCATGGTTAAATTATTTTGCAGTAGGGGATACACACAGAATTTTATAAATAGGGTGAAGGAGAAGTTATTACTGGAAGGACAGGAAGCTTTAAACCTCTTCTTCTTGGAGGAAATATTGTGAATAATAATAGCGGTAACTCTGCAGTCAGTTTCATTGGAAACATAAGGTTATCCTGCAGTAAATTAGCACCAGAGCTTTACAGAGACATGCCTCAAAACTGACAAAGTATAACTGGTATGATTCATACTTTGACTGAAAGCCTGGGAGGTGAGATCTACTTTGTATTTAAGAGAGGAAAGAATGCAAAGAACATCTTAGAACCAAATGCACTTGATGACAAACATAAGGAAAATGACAAAATGTGGGATGCACTACCAGTTCAATTTCATTTATGGAAGGATGGATCTAAACATGTCAGGGATGCACAAGTTGATTCTTTTTATGGGTAATTATAATTGTAACACTATGAGAGTAGAATATGCTACTATATGTGACACTTGTTCATTTTTTTACATCGGTAAGACCACTCATACTTTAACTCATTAACACCTAGGCGGTGCGGAATGTCACATATCTAGCAATTACACACATATTGCATTCTAGAGCATTTTCTAAAAAATAAACTTAAAGGGCATAAGTTAAATGTAAATATTTTGTGAACAATAAAAACTATTACAACTTTGCAAATAGCAATGTTATCAGTCAGATATATTCTTTGCAGTGATAATAGTTCATTCAGTCTTTCCATAAATACTGTAATATATTATAGTGCACACAAACCCAACATTACATTTTTTGCTAAACTTTCACAGACAAATTGTCATACCTTGGGAACTGCATATCCTAAGCATATTTGTTAGAACACTTTTGATAACCATGCATAAACCTTCACATGACAACAATGAATTCCTCCATAAGTCCATGTTTACTGAGATATTTACAGCAATATAAAAACATTTGCTTAATTGTATAATTAGCAATATAAGCAACGCTGAATACCTCTCAAGATGTGCTACTGGCAGTGCAATATGAAAGACAGTTTCTTCAAAAACAACTAAAACTTCACCTGGTCCGTGCAACCGTTTGTAAGTCACTTGTTTTTTTTTAATTATTAAGTACATATGGAAGTATTGTTTATTTTCATAATTGCTAACAAACAGCTAACAATATCTTAGATAGAGTGTGATATAAATAGACATTGACAAGTAATTTTCTTGTTTCTCACCATGGCATATCACACCATACCCCTCAATAACATGTAGGGATTTCAGTTATAACAAATATGAACATAAATATGAAAATCTGAATAATAAGTGATGAACAGTGATTAATTTCTCTGCTGCAGGACATGCTAGACCAAAAATCTTAGTGTCATAACAACTCCTTGAATTTTTTAATGTTGCCTATTATTAACTGGTAAGTCTCTTGGGAAATGCATACAGATGCAAACAAGTTCTGAGAACTGTAAGGATAGGTGTGAACTGAAAGTATGCAAAAAAGGCACCATAGGTTTGAGTGAGTTAAGGGACAGATCTACGAGCATTGCTACTGCATTAGGGTTAGTGACAGCCCTAAAGCCGTATATGGGCATTCAAGGTTGTGAGAAGCTTTCACAAGTTCATATTTTTCATTTTGGAAAGAGTCAGTCTGCCACCTGGAGGGAGTGACTGGAAGTTCTTGCTGGAATTCAAGGAAATTTGTTGGCAGTTACTGCCCAATGCAGCTGTTCACCCACACATTAATGATTGTATTTCTAACAATACATTGCTGAGATTAAGGGCAGTGATGGTAAGCTCATAATAACGTTGTTGGTTTTGTATGCTGACTTTTTATATATTTTTATTTGAGTGATGTAAACATGAAGTTTTAAGCATGAGTATACTTTTATGAAAATGTACACATTTTTTTAAGAAAATGGTACTTACGTATTATCGCAACCAGATTTTCGCGGTTGCAAAACTTGCATGCTGCAATGAAATCGAGTGTGGGGAAACACTGTAAAGTGTAATTTCATTTCTTTAGTAAGTTAAAAAAAGTTTGGGTTACATTTTGGAAGAGAAAGAAATGTGCAATTCTTCTTCTTGTTTTTGTGCATTACACATGCACGCTTCAATTCTCACGGCTGCTGTGTTACTGATGAAAGAAATACGGTGACTGTAAGGAAGGAATGCTGCTAAGAAAAGCACCCACACACATGGAAATGCTTTCGGTAAAGTTTTTATTTCTAAAACTTTGTAGACAGACTTGAAAGGAAACTTTTGTAACAACAAGTTGCAGTAAGGAATGGTTTGCAAAAGTCTTGGTGGATGATGTTGACAGGTGATTCTGGGGTCGTTTCTGATGGGAGAAGTTGGAAGCAGTGGGTTGTTTTTGTGTTGTTGGTGGTATCCTCAGATAAACTTTGATTATACTTCAGTGGTGTTTGGAAGGTATTAGACCTGAAAATATGTGGATTGTTCATGCGCTGTTTTTTTTTTTTTTTATGCGGGGGAATGTTGTCACAGATTGTAATCAGGAGTGCTTCAAAACCGTGCTTTGGATGAGCAAGCTGGGTTTCACATCACTTGCTGCTGGGGAAGTACATATATAAACAGTCAAACTTAGTTTTTAATTTTTATTGATAACCCTGCAGTAAAACAACCCTAAGTGTGAAAGAAAACAGATTGTATAACTTCATTATAACATCAACAGTCAGATTTCAATATCGGGAAGCAACCAGTACTACCGTGAAAATTTGGTTGCGATAATACGTAAGTAACCCACTTACCAAGAAAATAATTTTGTGTCCATCATGTGCAGACATTGTTTTAACTTGGCTGGTTGGTATTTAATATGTGATAATGTGAAGTACTTTTTAAATAGTGTGCTTTTGGGGGAAATACATTCTGATAAAGTTTACTAAATTGTGAAAATAAAAGAGCTTAATAAATTTAGTTATGCTACAACCTTGTTTGCATTAATATGCTTTTTATGTGTTACTGTCAAAATTATTAAAGCCATCACATTTATTGTCATTATATAACACAAGCACACTTCCCTGTGAAAGATATTCAGTCCTGTTCTCACTTCCTTACCTGTGCAAATAATAATTATTGTGGCATACCTTTAGTACATTTTTACTTGGGTTGTCTATGGCTGAGCATGGTCAGTCTATACATAGGATCATAGGATCACAGGAGGTTACTAGGCTATTGGCTCTAGGGCCTTCACAAGCCTAGTCATGTTATACCCTTGTTTCCTTACAAGCCAAGATATATAGTGTATATTTGCAATTTGAATCTAAGATCTAAGATCTTACATGTGTATTCACAGTATGGTGTTGCTTTTGCGTGCATTTTTGCTATAGTGTATTTGCCTTGCTCTTGTCTACTATATCCTGAAGCTGTAGGCATTTGCTGCCTATTTGCTAGTGTCATGAAATACTGCACCCACCTCCATCTGGCATGATCATCTCTTGCTGCTACTCCTACAATAACTTCTTGTCTGACTCAGCCTCGACTGCCTGAAGTGCTGGTGACTGATACTCCTCCAAGTGCCCACTGTGCTGCTGTAACTGCTTTCTAAATATGATATCTTGCAACACTACACACACTGACAGTATTGTTGCACATGTGCCAGAGTTATGTAGCAGGGCTTCACTGATTAAATACAGACAGCAAAAGTGTGCCTTCAGCAGCCCACCTATATGCTCTGTAATGTTTCTTGATCATGATTGGGCATGCTTGTACACATGGACTGTTTGATTTTTGTGGACGTCTCATGGGTGTCGTGAGCCAAGATCCCAGGGCATATCCAGCATCACAAACAAGGTGCCCCTGTGGGAAGTCACTTCTCACAATTTTTGGTTCAGGTTACTTGTATGACATATGTGGGAGTCATGATAACTGTGTGGGTGGCTTGCATGCACAGTGTGGATGATATCGGTGCATGTGCAAACCACCTGGCAATTGATGAAGTGAGAGCAGTTGTGGTTCATCTACCTCCTTCACAGTTTAACAGGTGAGGCCTTTATTTCATTGTGGTTACAGTTTATATCTGCCAGATCCTCAAGGAAATGGGCTATATCATAAAGATTCTGCATGGTGCTGTCCGCCTCCTCTGGGGTGCATGGAAACTGCACATGCTCCCCCACATAATGAAGAATGCCACTGAGAAACTGATTAAGCATTCTTGAGGCAGATGCAAGAAATACTCCCAATGTGTCCCTAGTAGCTTGCTGACAGGTCCCTCTAGATAATATACATAAAACCACACATACCTTAGTACCCACTGGGATAGGTAATCCACAAATCCCATAAGGCTACAGAAGATGCTGACACTTTTCCACAATGTTTTGTGTGGTGTCTCCATCTCCACAGTACCAGTCCAGAGTGTTACTGTTGTTTGAGTCCATGAAATGTTAAATATGGTTGGATGATCCATTGTCTCCAGGGATGACATCATGCACTGTCAGAAAAAGCAGCAGTAATGAAAACTTCTTGCAGATACATATTTATTAATGCGGTGGCAAACCCTAACATTATTTATCAATTGCCTTAATCTGAGCATGAACAAATATGCTGTATGCACATCCCTGTTGAACAGCATTTTTATGTTTCTGAATCACTCTGTCATTTTATTTTGCTTCATTAGCATACAAGGAGAGGGTCATTTTAACAATGCTGTTCATTACCAAGTCATTATATGGCCATTGATATATACAGCAAATGACCATGCTGTTTGGCCTGCCTGTGTCACAGAGCCTGTTTTCCTGAGCGACACACATCATGCACATCGTAACTTGTACAAATTCATTTACCATGATGCATCAATGTTTTTTGAATCCAAGATACTATAAATAAGGTAAATAATTATTTAGTTACAGTGATAGTTACAGGATAGTGTTAATAAGTTAAAACAGTCACAAAGAACATATTGAAAGTGTTACTCTAAATGCATGATTTTGGAAAAAGTTGTGGATATCAACTATAAAATAAAGTAAAACAAAATTACAGAAACATTGTAGATGTTCATAGCAGATAAAATTCACAGAACTAATAAGTTAACTGATTCAGTCTTATATCTGTTAGAGAAGAGCTGCAATCTGAGTTGCACTTTCTCTCAGCAACTGTTTAAACTTCCTGTAGATATGTCTTTCCAGTCTTAAATGAACCAAAGTTGAGGTATGGTCAGTGAGAAACTCTGCAAAATGTAAACAGCAATATAAAAAAGGCTGCACGTTTCCCTTAAAGTGCAATAATAAAGAGTTTAGATGACAGTCAAAGTGCTTCCTCTATTTCACAAGCCAGGTTGATTTCCATAAATAAAATAATGTTGCCAACTCTGTAAAGAAAATAGTATTGCCAAATACTCTTAGTCACTTGAAAATAGATTAGTTTCTTTAGAATTTTTTTCTAACATTGGGAAATCTTAAACTGAATAGATGTTTGAGGAATAACAGTGCTGTTGTATTAATGGAAGTTGTTTAACTATTGCAAATTTCTATTTGATGTAAGGGATAAGTTAAAATATGGTAAAGGGTTTGAAGAGGGGTGGGTACAATATGATATTTTTAAGAGGTCTTCAAGTTTTAATTTCTTTATGTAAAAAAAGTAAAACAGGGAACTATATTCTGGGGTGAAGGAGGTGCTGTATAACAGAGTAAAACAGGGGGAGATGGGGTTTCTTGTTCAGAAATAGGCAGATTATAAATCCTTTTATAGGTTCATAGGTTCATAGGTTGGTACTGGGCTATCTGCCCGAAGGCATATATTAGCCCAGCCACATTGTGCGGTATTCACCTCCCCTTTAGTAGTTCCCTAGACCCTTGTACTAGCAGCTAGTGCCCTTGGCCCCTCTCTAGTAGTGCTGTTGGTGTGATCCCCGGTGTGAACTTTCTGTTACCCATCCACTCATCAAGGTTCCTCTTGAAGAGTGATAGTGAGGGGCTCTGTCTTATGTAGATCGGGACCCTGTTCCATAGTAAGAGAAGTCTCTGCAAAGGGAATCTATCCCTCCAGCATGTTCTATTCATTGTTGTGTTGAGGTTTATATCCCTAGAGCATGTAGCTCAAGTAGATTTGGTTTTGCTAAGATGGATCATGTTCAACAATTCTGGGTTGGATATGGCTCTGTACGTTAGACAGAGATCGCCTCTGAGAAGGCGGTATGCAATAGAGAACAGTTTTAGCTTTTTCAATCCTGCTGCATAGGGCAACTGTTTGAGGCCAGTAATCCTCTTGGTTAGGTACCTCTGTGGTCTCTCCAGCTGCTGGAGATGTCTAGTCAGGTACATTCCAATTGGTGCATTGCACTCAATAATGGGTCTGATGAGGGAAGAGTAGAGGGGCACCATTAAATCCTTAGATCTTGATGCGAACCATTTCGTGATCAGATGGGTCACATAGAAGGATTTTCTAACCACTTTGGCAATATGGTTATCAAAGGAAAGCTGACTATCTACTTGGGTCCCTAGATCCCTTATTTCTTCTTCAGATTTCAGGGGATTACCTCCTATGTTGTAGTTTGCGGGTACTCTGTTTTTTCCAAAGGGGATTACTATGCTTTTTTTTGCATTTAGCTTGAGACCATGGCTTTGACATGATGCATCAGTCTTATTTAGGCCCTTCTGGAGGATCTCCATGTTGGCCCGAGACTCTATTATAGCACCCAGTTTGCAGTCGTCCGCAAACATAGTCAGCCCCAGCCCTTCCGTGCTTGCCTGTACTTCTGAGAAGTATATGCCAAAGAGGAGGGGCCCCAGGACAGAGCCCTGAGGCACACCACTCGTTACTGGTCTGATTTCGGACATAGATCCTGCCACTCTTACTTTATGGGATCTGTCTGAGAGCCAGTTTGCGATCCATCTTGTGACGTAAGGGTTTATGCCCAGGCTGGTGAGCTTATCAATAATACCTGAATGGGGAATGGTGTCAAATGCTTTAGCAAGGTCAAGGTAAGCCGTGTGTACCTCTTTTCCCTTATCAATAGCCTGAGTAACTGTCTCAAAGAAATCCACCAGGTTCAGGAGACATGATCTGCACTTGACGAAGCTGAACTGTGTGGGTTCCAGTGACTGGAGGTTCCCAATCTCTCCATTTATGAGTTCCATAATGATTCGCTCCATAGCCTTACAGATCAGACTGGTCAGACTTATTGGTCGGTAGTTCCCAGGGTTAGTTGTGGCCCCACCCTTGTGTAGCGGGACGACCGTTGCCGTGCACCATTCTATGGGCACATATCCTGTAGAGAGGCTGAGACTGAACAGGGTATTAAGATGCGGGGTTAATTACTTTTGGAGCTCACGTATGACACAGCCTGGGACACCATCTGGTCCCATGAAGGCAGGTTTTTTAGCTTTAGATAGAACCTTGTTAACCAACGTATCAGTAATAATTGGACATACACAATCCCCTGGAATGGTAATAGGCCCTGTAGATGGTGAGGGGGGGAGAAATTTGCATTGAACTTGTCAGCCAAGATGTTGGCAATGTCAGAAGGGGCATTGTATTTTTTGTTCCATTTTGTACTAGCTCAGAACAGACCTGAGTGTTGCCATTTAGGTTTTTGACAAAGCCATAGAAGGCCTTATGGTTATCCTTGGCATCCTTGGCAACTTTCTTTTCAAAATTAGCTTTAGATGACTTGATGAGGGCCCTCAGTTTCTTACTAATGCTGATCAGGGATGATTTTTCTACTTGAGATTTGGCCTTTTTTTGTATAAGTCTCCTCCTTTTATTGTAAAGTTTGCTTATGGCCGGGGTCCATCAGACTGGTTTCTTCTTGCTTGAGGAAGGAGTCTTGGTTTTATTTGGGATAGCACGGTCCATGCAATCCTGAAGATGCATAAAGAGTGCCTTGGTGTAGGATTCCGCATCCTGGATATCATTATCCTTCTGCAAGGGAATAGTGAACCTTTCCACTTCGGATGCAAGTAGTTTGAAGTTTGCTTTGGAAAGGTTTTTGACTATGGTTTCTTTGACTGGGGGAGGTGGAGGGGTGAGGATGTCCAGGGTTATCAGTTTGTGGTCGGATCTGACCAAGGAGGGAGTGATAACGGGTGTGGTACAATGGGCACCCATATTTGTGATGATTAAATCCAATATGTTGGCCCCTCTAGTGGGGGAACATACTAGTTGTTCAAGGGCATTTGAATTTATAAATTCTATGAATCACTGAGCATAGGAGTTGGAACATTGGTAGTTCATCCAGTCTATACCAGGGTAGTTGAAATCACCCAAGATTATGGTGTTGGGTAGGACCTTTATAGTTTCCAATGTCTCAAGGAATGCAGAGTGAGCATCTTGGGACATGGTGGGTGATCTATAACCGGCTACGACTTGAAATGTAGTTTTGCCCACTGATAGTTGTGCATGGATGATCTCTGGGGCATCATGCTGTGCTACTAACCTGAAAATATGGGTATCCTTGATGAATATGGATACACCTCCACCATTTGTACTGCGATCTGGTAACTGAGGCCAAAAGGTATGATATGAATTATAACTTGGCAGTGCTGGGGTGCTGTCTTGAGCCTTGAACCAGGTTTCCGTCACTGCACAAACATCGATTTTCTCCATGCTGAGGAGAGCCTCGAGTGTGTGCATTTTGAGGTTGAGACTTCTGACGTTGAGTAGCATTACCCTTAGTTTTTGGTTACCTGTGCTGGTTGCGGTGGTTGGTTTGTCCTTTGAGCCATGCCTAAAAAAGGCACTATGGGGACGGCAAGAGCCTTGGCCAGTATTCAAAAATCTAGTGGTGACAGGTGCAACCCATCTCTGGCAAAACAGTGAGGCTTGTCTATCATGTCATCCCAGGCAGACAGACACTGGATCCCCTTAGAATGACACCAGAAGCTTAGCCAGTTGTTGAAATTGATCATTTTGTCTTTGTATTGTGGTATCATTCTACTGCGGTGGTGCTGTCTTTGTACTGTGATAACATTCTACTGCAGTGGTGGTGCTGCGGTAGCATTGTCGCCTCACAGTAAGACATTGTCTTGTTCAATTCTCAGCTAAAGCGTCTTCTGTGTGGAGGCATGCGTAAATGGGCGTACCTTCGTTGAAGGTTATGCGTCAGGGCTGGCAACTCGGTATGTAAAAATCTACTGCCAATCATTAGCGGACCGGAGGTCCGCTGTGGCGACCCCTAACCGGGAAAAGCGAAAAGATACAACAACAACATTGTGGTATCATTCTAGGTGAAGGTAGTATGCTACTCAAGGTCAGGGTCATATCAGCTTGGGCTACATGATCAGAGAGCTCCTCAATGTCTCTTTTCATGTAGTCCAGGGAGGTACGTCTTAGATCATTCACACCAACATGTACAATGATAGAGTCATACTTGTACTTGTTCTGGAGTGACCTAAGTGCCTGTGTTATGTGGCGGATCCTAACACCCGACAGGCAGCTGACAGTAACCTTCTCCTTGTTCAGTCTGGTGAGTGGAACATCCATGTGCCTTACTATAGAGTCTCCTATTACTAGCGTGTTAGGTATGGTGTTTTGCCTTAAGGGCTGTTGTGAGGCACACTTTTGAGGTGAATTATGTGTTTTCTGGCTTGTGTTTGGGGGTGCAGGTTGTTTGCTTGTCTGCTTTGGAGGGCACTGTTTCTTTTTCAGATTGGTACCTAGTGCCTCCGAATATGTTTTTGTGTATTTATGCGTATGTTTTGCCAGTGCTTGTTTTGTAGATTCATATGTGACAGGTGGTGTGATGCAAGTGTGTCCCTTATCCTCTTGACTGTCTGTTACAGCCATGGGTTGAGAGCACTTAGCCTCCAGTCTGGCTGTGTATTTGCATCTCTCACAAGTGTTTGTGTCTAGAGGTAAGAGGAGAGGGTTGTCTGTATACATGAGGCAGTTGTGACATTGCCTCAGGATGCCCAATTCCACCAGATGAACTGGAGAGTACACCTGAAGCTGACCTCTGGACATGCTTTGAAGAGTAAATTGAACTTAAGTCCTGCGCACGATCGAGGGTCTTATGCTATATTATAATAGTGCTGTCTAGGAAATTTGGAGAATAATAGTGCTGTCTAGGAGATTAGGACAAGTGCTGATTTCTGTTTTGCAAGTGCTGCAATAAGAGCAGCTGATCTGAAGCACTTGAGTTGAGGCTTGCCTAGTTCTAAGGGAAAATTTACAGTGCAGACTTTGTGGGGTCGGGAATAGTATACCTCAGCTAACCGGCGCTGCCCGACGCTGCTCTGTGCGCAAGACCGCGCAAAAAGAGAGTTGCAGGATTTTTTCTCTAGATAAGTGAGGAAAGTGAGTACAAGAGCTGTTTTTCTCTAAGCAAGTGAGAAAAGTAAGTACAAAAACTGTTTTCCTCTAGGTAATGAGGAAGCTAGAGTGCTATAGTAATTAGTAGCTTATTTAGTGCTTACAAGTTCTGAACAAGTGCTGAGCATGAACAAGCACATTTAAATGCTAAAACTAAGAATCTGTTTCTGCACTAGATGAGTTACAGGACAGAAACAAGTGCAAATGCAGGCTTTCAAATCAGAAAGTTGAGAGAGATGGAAGAGATTGCCCAAACGGCCAATAACTACAAATTCTGGGCCAGAACCACTACTTATGTGGTAGACAGGTTACCTAGTGCTTACCACTCCCACTGATAAGCTAGAAGGCTTCCCTCAACACAGAAAGGCTTGGGGGACTCAGAAGCTTACAAACAGTCCAGGATACAACAAATCTGTATCTGGAACGCTAGTTACAGAAAAGGTAGGAAACAGGCTTATAGTTTTTTTTTTCTACAGAAAAGTAGCAAAAACAGTAGTAAAAACAATTTACATGCACTGCAAGCTAGCACACTTGAGTATGCAGCAATATTAGACCAAACACAGTTTAAAAAATGCAATTAAATTAAGAAGTCATGGAAGGAGAAGCAACAACTGCTTGTTTTTAAAGGAGATGGAGAGGAAGACTTTACTTTGCTAAGACATTCAGTGACACTGTTTGCATCATTTTGAGGTTGAGAGATTGTATGCCTGTTGAGATCTGACAGCTATGGCTTTGTGTTGCAATACTGATTGTATTAGGATACAGAGCACTTTAAATCTATTGTCAAAGAGAAGCTTTGATCATTTCTGTTGAGACAAAACCTCATCTTTAAGTAATTATTTAAATTTGGGGGTTATCCAATTGTTTATCTTTGGTTGAAAGAACCTAGTGATAACTGAAAAGTTTGTTATTTGCAGATTTAGAAGAATGGATGTTAGGTATGAGATTCTAGATCTTGGCAGTTAAGAACTGGAACAGAACCATTCTGCACTGGAACAGACTGCCCATTCACATGAAATAAAGCTAATCTCTGTCCATATTTAAGCACGACTGGGATCTATTGATGGGAAGCAGAAACCTTACCCCAGGACTGCCCTTTGTACTACTAATGGACAGAAATACCTCCTAAATGCATAATCCAATGCATGAGTCCCTTCAAATTATTTATGGTATGAACCCAGTTATTCTCACTAGGGATAATTTGTAATTATTGACCATGTGATGGGAAATGCCAATCTAACACCAAGTGGAACAGGCTAATTCAAGCACCAAAAGGAAAATTGTCTGGGTTTAAAATGGGCCTGAAAGTCAACTAGCCTATTGTTTACCTTTGAACATACGAACAGATGGAGCCCAGTCGAAAGAGTTTAGATAGATTTTTAAGATATCCCTTTCTTCTTATGTGTTTGAGTATAATGGGATATGTTAGTAGAAGTTGTTTTTAGGGAGAGATTGAGTTAGAAGGAAATAGGGCAGCGGCCCTTTGAACTGGGGGTAGTACGTTTAGAGAAAATATGGAGAGATGGGTGCTGTTTATTACTAGGTCCAGAAGGGAATCTTTACATTGATTTAATGTTTAGGGTTGTGGATTCATGTACTAGTCACTGCAGATCAAAGTATGTGAGAGTTTCTTTAATGTCATTCCTGTGAAGCCTTCAAAAATTATTAGAAATTATTATTGCTACTAAGGGTGGTGTCACATTATTTGCTTAAGAAGAGTTTCAATTTTGGTGCAGTAAGCTACTGCCATATATATATTTTTTGTTAATGCAGTTAATGGAGTAATCCAGTTTGGATCATATAGATATCATTACTAATACTGGCAGCAAAATTCATTTGGACAATGGGATTTTATATATGCTTATTGTTCCCACCTCGAGTTGTTTTGTCTGGACCAGGATTATACACATAAAAGTAACCAGAAATGAAGTAACTCTTGGAAGTTTTCTTTAAATCAGGATTCAGTATTTGCTGTAGCATCAGAGTTATGAGTGTCAAATAAGTATTCTAAAGTTCTAGTTTGTTTTAAGCATCCAGCATTTAGGAAGCAGAGTACCTCTCAACTGTCCCTGATTTTGACTCAAATTTTAGCTCTGTCCCTCTTAATCCCTTCTAAAAGTAGTGACTTTTGGAGGAAAGATGGTGAATTACACTTAATGAATAATGACAATAATTAAGAGTTATAGACTTCTTTTACTTCAGAAAATGTGTATTAATTCATGTTTTGATTCTGTCAATGTTTCAAGTTAATAGCACTAATATTTTAAAAGTGTCCCTGATTGTCCCTGATTTTTTCTTGACTTGTCCCTGATTTTGTTGAAATTTGTCTCATATTGGTTGAGAGGTCTGAGCAGACTGTAAGAGAAGATTGTAATATTTGTGTTTATGAGATACAGGAAGGGTTGGAAGTATTTACAAGAATGGCTGATATTGTTTGTATATGGGATGTGGTTAAGGTTGAGCTCTATGTTGCTGGCTGAGAAAAGTTAAAAAAAACTGGACAGAGGTAGCAAACAAATATTGATCTTTTTTATCCAAGAGTTGAGTTTTTACTGGGTCAGGGGGACCTTAATAATTCTGAAATATTTTGGACTGAATTTACCTGAATATTTTTTTTTACTTTGAAGAAGGGAAGATTCTGGCAGATGAAAATAGTAGTTGAGTTTGATTAAGGATTTTACTGGAGAAATCTGAGAGTATAAAATGAAAGAAGAGTGAGGATCCTTTGCAATAGTGACTGCATGAAGGGTTGACCAATAGAAAAAAAAAATTAAAAGTGTAGGTTAAGATCAAGGATTCATTGCACTGTTTAGAAGTAATGTTAACAGAAGAGAGTGTTAGGAAAACAGTTAAATTAATGAAGTGGGGGATTACGGTGAACCAGAAAAATAAAATTCAATGGGAAATGTGTTAACAAAATAGAATTTAGACATCTAAAAATTATTTGCATGCCACTGTATAACTGTATTGTATAAGAATCATTAAATATACAATTCAGATTTTGAATTTTGAAGGAGTAGAAAAGTATGCTTGCCTTGTAGGTCAAAGGTCAAAGTTATATTCAGCATGGTAGTCTTGACAACAGACAGTGCATTCAATAACACTATTTAAAATCACATTAAATGGCAGTCTTGGTGACAGAATATACTGCAGAGTGAAGTATGCAAATGATGTGTTAACAAAGTACCTTAACTATGATAACAACAAGCATTAATAAGTGCACTTGAAAGAATTCAGAGCAAAGATTCCACTGCTCATCATGACAATTAACTATTTTGTGTTGTTGAAATGATAACAGCTATACCACTTTTTGTATTTGTAAGAGAGGAACTGTTAACTAGAATTATTTAAATATTACATGCTATAAATTCTATTTGACAAAAGTAAAAGTGAATCAAAAGGCTAATATAAAACAGTAATGAAAGTGTATGGAACCAACAGCTAAATTCTCTGAATGATTGACACACACAGTATCATCTATGCTATGACTAAGAAAATCATTGTAAATTAGCTCAACAATAATGCTGTAGCAGAATCTAGTTCCTAGTAATAAGGCATTGTCGTCTTGACAGGAAAACCAGCAGCAGCAGTAACAGGTAAATTCTTTCCTTTGCAGACGTCTGATCAGAGGAGACAAACAGGAGACAAAGAAAAATACTGTTGTTCATAATTTAATGCTCCTCTTCAGTAGTGACATGAATAGGATCAAACAGAAGAAAGGTGAAGTCATTCATTAACAATAATCCAATTAAAATATAAATAGGATCCAAAGTAGATGATAGTCTAGAAGGAGGCAGAAACATTTGTAATACAAATTTAGAGTTAATCCCTAGCAGTAATTAGATTGACAGGATCACAAAGATGAGAGTGTAGGTGAGATTCTTAAGACAACCTGCAAACAAAATCCAAATGTCCAAGGCTGCAAATAATTTACTGAGAGTGATTGTTTAATTATCTAGACTCTGGAAAAAAAACAGTGAAACTAAGCTATTTCCAATGCTTCAGGGTTCTGGAATATTGGTAAGATGACAACAGTCATGGTCAGGCTAAGAGTTTTGACAGAAAGAGGCCAGTTCATAGTGACAGTTCACTGTTCAAGGCATACATATTTCTGTATCATTTATTTCTGAGAATGAAGGAAGTGGAGTGTGTAGGACAGGCTTTTTAACTATTCAGTGAAAAGAAACTGGTAATAATTACTAAAATTAGAAAAAAACAAACTTTAGGTCTTTAGGTGGTGAACTCTTCAGGCTTTTCAGTAACTACAAGATCAAGAACTGAATGTTGGTTAAAAAAGCTGGTCTTTTGTACTCCTGAACTAGATCATAAAGGCTGGTGTCAGACAGATAGACTTAAGTTTATACGAAATGGGACCTACAGAGTTCACTTTGAAGTCACCAATAATGATATCATTAGTTTTACGATGGGTCTATGGGAAGAGATCTAGCAGAAGTACTTCAACGTTTGTGACTGAAACAGACTATAGGAGTACAGGAGGCAGATTACAACAACTGCTTGATTAGCTGCAGTGTGACTAGTTAGATTGATGATGAGCTGATTTTGGCTAAACTCACCACTTATAGAAGAAGTAGGAAATAGCATACAGCAGAGGTGATTTTTGAGGAGAAGATTACTCGCCCAGCTCAAAAAGGCTGGACCAATCAATATGTAGGCAACTGTATTTGGGAAAAAGAAAAAATGTTGAGAATATTGTTTTAACCACACCTAGGAGATGGCAGGTCAATGTTCGGCTACCAAATGAGTTAACCATCGAGATGCTGTTTCAAACCCACCAAGGTGGGAGGGCTTCACCCCCACACCCCCCCTTTACTATATATACCCAGTCCGAGACCGCATATTGGATAAAAGGGGTTTGAAACACTTCCGTGTGTGAGATGGAGAAGTTTTGGGCAAGTAATTACTTACCCTGTCGATGAAATGAATGTTCACTGAGTGAACTTTCGATGCTTACTGTTCACTGTTCAGCCATTCAATGGTTAGCCCATTTGATGGCGAAACATAGACCTGGAGATGGCCAATACGTCCAGGTCATATTGTTCGATCCAGTCATGAAGGACATCTAATAATGGATTAACTCTTCCAATATTCAGTAACTCAAAGTTGAGGCCAGAGGTGGGGAATGTGGAGGAAATTTAGTAATTATATGAGGAAAATGATTGACAGGGGAATTAGATAAAGTGCTAGGATTTAGCCACATGCTTACAGAAAGGAGTAGAATTAGTCTAAGATGAGGCAATTTTGCAAGGGTTGGCTACAGAAGAGAAGAGAGGGTTGCAGGAGCCTATAAAGAGATGGGAGAAAACTGTAAGTCAGGGTAAGGAGAATGTTTACCATATACTGGAAGAAGAACTCAGACCGAATTAGCATGGTTACCCAGTGCTGTGGTGAGGGGAATATTAGATAAGGGACACTTGTCACTGAGGAGTATGAGAGTAGAGGACGCAAGAAGTACGTGTCCCTTTAGGAGAAATAGGAGTAGAAGCAGGAATAAGTAGGTCCCTCTAGGTGACCTGTGGGGAGGCATAAAACTTAATATCAAGGGAATCTGAACAGAAGAAAAGTAGGGTTGTTCAAGAGTGATAAGAAAAGGCTAAACAATGAATTAAAGAAACAATGGTGGAAGTAAGGGATGGGTTGACTGGGGAGAAAACTGAAAGAGGAATAGACCCTGAGCTGGGAAAAGAGATGCATTGCCTGAGAAATTAAAGTTAGAAGAATGGTAAGGGTGTAGACAAATGCAGATTAAGCTGTAGAATAAGAGTCTGTATGCTGTCAGACAAAATGTACTGCACCAACCTTTGTGAATAGAGCCATAGATTGATACAACCGACTTGCAATGTAAACAGGAAGCACTCAAAATATTTTTATTTCACCAAATGCACTTTTCTTCAAAATACTGATCTCTCAACTTTAAAAGCACAAATATCAACAAATTACAAGACTGTGGAGTACACGAGGTGAGATTTATATTCATAGATGTACAGTTAATCAAATGATAAAAGATTAGTATTCAGATATGACTGTACCGCCAAGTTCATAAGACCAGGGTTAAGTCTAATTTAGTCATTGTACTGGGCATACTGTCCTCGGCATATACTTTTATTTGTGCTTTAAGTGATCTTGCTGAAAAACTAGAGATGAATTTGTCAGCCAGCAGACTTGCTATATCGTCTGACTTTGTATCAGTGGCTCTATTTACAATTAAGTTTGCACATTCTTATGTACCTCCTTTGAGGTTACGGCTATAGTTGAAGAAAACCTTATGGTTGTCTTTAGCAAAGACCAAAAAGGTCTTTGGATTTTAGTTGGAACACTGTCCCTTATTTCCTATGTTCCGGACTTTTGTATGTTTTTTCCCATTTGTGTGAACACTGATTCTGTCAGCAGGGTGCAGTCCTGATTGCGAGGCATTGTTTCGGTGTTGTGGTTCATGATTTTTGTGGATTTCATTCTGATTTTGGACTCTCCCTGGTAACCACTGCAAGTTAAATTGCTCTCAGTACTAGTACCAGACATGGAAGGTGTGGCGCTACATGACCATGATCATGCTTTAATTGTACCAAGGTGCGCTTCCTGACTGAAAGAGGTTGAGGCACAGCTAAGTGAATGTATGTGGCCCTAGTGCGTAGCAGATGGCAGGACCTTGGAGGATATAGATATCCTTTTAATGCTCTTTCAAAATGTTACCTATACATGCAAAGCCCTCCCTGATGTTGCCATCAGCTCTGCTGTGGCACCAGCCTGTGCCTGAATTACTGCTGTACACGTATGATGTATAATGGACATGGAAACACTCAACTTGGACATAGGACAGGATACAAGGAATTGTTTTCCACTGGCACACTGTCCACTACTGTTGTCCTCATTCTTGGTGGAGCCAAAATAATTCTTTGTTGCCTGGAGTACAGGGTATGATGGTTCACACTGTGATGCTTTGTTGGCCAGTAGCTCTCCTACATTAGTTACCTGGAACTGAGGTATGAGTTGCACAGACGATGGAGCTGTCTCAAAAGACGTGGTAGGTAATGTGCCTGACACAATAACCATACCTAACAGTATCACTGTGGCTATTAACTCTACCATGATTCAGCTGCCATCACCATGCATGCCCTCATCCAAGATGAAAGCAGACAGAAGCCTAAACACCCTAATGTATCAGTATTACTTAGTGATAATCACCATTCTCAGTGCTGCAGCAATTTTAAAATAGTAAAGAAAACAAAGAATGTAAACATATTTACCTTGTGCAGAATCCCATGACAGCTGGAGCCCCAAAGGGCCTGAAGGGATGATAGGACCATATGCAATGTATGACAGGTAATGACTGTAGTACAATACACTACATAACATCTGTTATAGTGGGTGAAGTTTTTTCCAATGTCCAGTCCTCCATCAGTTATGAGAATGTAACCTATCACCCCAGACAGAAGAACCCCTCTGTGATATGAGTGCGCCCATGTAGTGGACCTTCACATATGGCCATCATCTCATGTGCAAGGACAGCTGCCTCTCTGCAGTCATGATAGATTATGTCAGTGACCCTATGGTGCACTTGTAACTCAGCCCTTTTATGACCACTGATAGCATTTTTATCCACAACAGGATTCTACCATACATGTTCACAGAATATTCAGCCTGTTTTGCAGATCATTTGGGTCTGCTGTCTGTGCACATGAAGGGTCTGACAGAAGATGAATGTCTCCATATATTTGCCACCACTGAAGCCATTTCAGTCTGTAAATGTGAACAAAATACATATGGTCAGTTACTGACCACTGATATCTGCTGCATATACAGAGTGGTCAGCATACCTTGACATGCCTTAGACTGACTGCAGTGTGTCATCTACTGGTGGCTGGCATATGTCATATTATTTGACTGTCACCTGTTGTCTGTGGCCAGGATACTTTCCTAGTATTTTACCAAGAATTCATAAAAAGCATTCAGTGACCTAGAGAATGCTGAGGCACATAATTAGCACTAACTGAAACAAGAAATGCGTTGGGTCTTCACTCAAGGGACAGTCCCTTACATTTCACAACTGGACATTTCGTACAGACAAACTAGTAAATATGCAGCATTTAATGCATATTTTTAAACTGTCACTAAAACCTCGTGTAAGTAATGTAAGCAAGATTCTAGAAATGTTAGCTACAGATAAATTTAAAAAGATAGCTTCCTCCCTGGAAGCACTTCTTACCTTGGAAGATGCTGATGTCTGTGTAGTCACCAAGACATGGTTCAAAGCCATGGAAAACACCCCAACAGTGCAGAGCTACACTGCCTTAAATACATTCAGATCACAAAATGAGCATGATAGAACTAAAGGAGGAGATGTATCCATCTTCACTAACGATAACTACACCTCAAGACTAGTCAAACAGTATGACTCTCTCGAGCGTTTGTGTGTCCAATTAAACATATGCAGAATCCCCTACCACATCATAGCTAGCTATAAGTCCCCCATCATGAACCAGGAAAGGTATACTGCTTATCTGGACTTACTGAAGTCACTTACCATACAGCCCAACAGCTTACTCATGGTTGATTTTAACCATCCTGCCATCAACTGGGAAACATACACAACCACAAACATGTTGGCTGTGAGTTTCTTGGATGTGTCAATGCAAATGTTCTGGAACAGCTAGTCAGCACACCCACAAGGGACTCAAATGTCCTGGACATAGTACTCACTAACATGGGAGACCATTGCACCACCCTCCCCCAACCTGTGATGTCCTCCCTGGTAAAATCAGGCCATAAATCATTCTCCTTCAAGGTTATTTTCAAGGCCAGATACCCCATCCAGCTGAAAAACATTTAAGAATTTTTCCAAGGCAAATTGCCTCCTACTAAGCTATGGTATAAGAAGTTTCAAAGCTCTCTCAAACACAGATACCACAGACTCCTATGCAAAGGTGTACACCAATGCTTGTATAACCACTTAAGCAGTTGTATAGAATCAGATGTACCTGACCACATTAAAACTAGGTCATGATGGAAAAACTTGCCACCCTGGTGGACCCCTAATATAAACAGGCTAAACAGCAAAAGAAAGAAACTAATGTTCAAAAACGAGAGGAAACTAGTTCAGCAGAGGAGAAAATTCCCCTCTAGCCTAAACAAATTAGTGATCTTATCAACTCCTCCAAAGTATAACCTATGAGCCTTTGAACGTATGAATCTATGAATCTTATCAAGTCCTCCAAAGTTAATTAAGAAGCAAAAGTAGCCCCCCAGCTAAGGATAATTACAAGTCATTTTTTAACTATGTCAGAAATCTAAACAGGAATACTCAGCTATGCACTGAACTGGTTGTGAATGGCATCACTCATACTGAAATGGAAGTAATAGCCAACCTGTAAATTGACAGATTTTTTAGCAAACTTCACCCCTTTCCCCAGCGATCATCCTCAAAAGTATAACCGCCACCATTGCTAAACCTATTATCTCAAGAGAACAAGTCTTCCATGCACTTTCCAAGGCCAAAAATCAAGGCATCAATGGGACCAGACAGCATCACAGGTTGCCTTTTAAACACCTTAGAATATGACTTAGCACACCTACTTGGATCCTTGTTTAATCACAGCCTGTGGACTGGCTATGTTCACAAAACAAGTCCTATGCAGAAAGACTAAAAGCCCTGTCACTGTATTTTGTCTCCTACAGGTTGCTAAGGGGTGACCTGTGCCTGGTTTAAAGGACAGGCTCTAACCCATCCCTGATAAAAATGCTGCACATTCATAAACTACACTAGGGTCACTCACTCCAGGGATCTTAACCTAGCCTCTGACATGAACAAATCATACTGGAGAGATGGATACATCTCCCAGACACTACCCCTTCTCTCGAATAAGCTTGCCATTCATGTGAAGCAGAGTCCATCCCTGATCTTCTTCAAATGCTACCTAGATCAATGGAAGGGTGACTGTAATTTCACTCCCGGGATGGTGCCCATGTCCCTCATGGACAGGAGCACTCAGTATTAATTACCATAGACATACCAATGCAAGCTTCGCTCACCTAACTACTGACAACTGGGGTAACTAGGAATAAATATAGTTAGGCATATAAAGGCTCCTGGGCCATTAGCCTAGTCATTTTCTATGAACCTATGAACCAATATAAGAAAATGGGTATTCAAGAATTGCCCTAAATACTCTGAACAGCTACTTTTTTCAGTAAAACATTTATTAGCTGAAATTGCAAACTTTAAGTCAGACTTTAATCCATCAAGGACCAATAATAAGTTCTGAGCTAAATATGCTTTATTGACTGCAAACAAGAAAAAAAAATCTGAATTAGTTTGCTTTATATGTTCTAGAAAAGTGAGCATAGCAAAATACTTCATTATCAAAGGAATCATAGGAAGTTCAAAGCTACAGAGTCTTGTGACCATCATACTTTGCCAGTTACCACCCTAGGCTGTACCTCCCCTCTTTAGGAAGGCTAGACTAATCAAGACCTGGGTGAAATTATGAATGCATGTCTGATTATCCAGGTCCTGTTTGAAGTAAGATAGGTTATCATATAATTTATCTGCAGGTGGATTCTATTCCAGAGAAGAGGGAGATGCTGACTAATCAATCTCTTTCCACCTTGTTTTATTGGTCTGAGAAGCAGGATCAGATCCCTTTCGTTGGTATTTGTGGGACTGTTTGATTTGCGAAGGTACAACAGATTCTGGACTATTGGGTGCCTGAGTGCTCAAGGCAAGGCATATGTGTCATCTGAGGAGCCTATTAAACACAGAACAGTGTTTTTAGTCATTTCTGGAAGCTTAGGTATTTTAAGCCTGTAATCTTCTTAGTTAGAAACCTCTGGAGTCTTTCCAATTGTTTGATATATCTGGTGAGGTACATCTTAAAGTGGGTGTTACATTTTGTAATTCTTCTGATCATTGTGTTGAACACAGGAGGACAGATATCTTTTATGATCCAGATGATATTTACGTAGTGCTCAGCTGTACCAGTTAGGAGCTCCTGACAACCGTCTCTACATGATGATAAAAGAAGAGGGAATTATCAACCAGGTTCCCAGGTCTCTAGGTTCATATGTTCATAGGTAGGTACTAGGCTATTGGCCCTAGGGCCTATACAAGCCTAGCCAAAAAGGTACTCTGGCTTTCGCCACCCAAGAAAATTATTTTCCTGTGCCCCTGTCAAGCAGAACCACAGAAGTGATCCCCGGGGTGAATTTCCTATTACCCATCCAATCATCAAGATTTTTCTTGAATAGTGTTAATGAGGAGCTCTGTTTGACAAAGACAGGTAGTCTGTTCCAGAGTATGGGAAGTCTCTGGGACAGGAATCTATCCCTCCAGCATGTACTGTTTATTGTGGTGACAAGGTTTAGGTCCCTAGAGCGTGTAGCTCGGAGGGATTGGGATTTTTTAAGTGGAGCATGTCCAACAGCTCTGGGTTTGACATAGTTTTGTATGTTAGGCATAGATCGCCTCTGAGTAGACGATATGCGACAGAGTAAAGCTGAAGTTTTTTGAGACGGTCTGCATAAGGCATCTGTTTGAGGCCAGTAATCCTCTTTGTGAGGTATTTTTGTGGCCTTTCCAGTTGTTGTAGATGTCTTGTGAGGTACATACCAAAAGGGGCGTTGTACTCTATAATGGGTCTAATGAGTGATGAGTAGAGGGGAACAATGACCTCTTTTTTTCTGGATGAGAAACCTTTTGTGATGAGGTGTGCCACGTAGAAGGATTTCCTGACCACTGTGGCGATGTGATTATCAAAGGAGAGACTTCTGTCCACCTGTGTCCCAAGGTCTCTTATCACACTTTCGGTGTTAAGCAGACTACCGCCTATGTGGTAGTTCATGGGTACAGAGTTTTTACCAAAGGGGATGACAATGCACTTTTTGGCATTGAGCTTGAGACCATGTCTTTGACACCAGGCATCTGTCTCAGTGAGGCCCTTTTGTAGGATGTCCACATCATTAGGAGTTTCAATTATGGCTCCTAGTTTGCAGTCATCTGCAAATTAAGTTAGCCAAAGACCTTCTGTGTTAGGCTGTACTTCAGAGAAGTAGATACCAAACAGGAGAGGACCCAGGACTGAACCCTGTGGTACTCCACTTGTCACTGGTCTTAAGTCTGATTTGGAGTCTGCTACTTTCATGGTGTGGGTTCTGTCAGTAAGCCAGTTGGCAACCCATCTTGTGACATAGGGATTTATACCTAGTTTAGTGAGTTTATCTATAATTCCAGAGTGGGGGATGGTGTCAAACTCCTTAGAGAGATCTAGATAGGCTGTGTGAACCACCTTACCCTCATCTATGGCTTTGATGACTACTTCAAAGAAGTCTATCAAGTTTAGGAGACATGATCTGCCTTTTACAAACCCAAACTGTGTGTGGTCCAGAGTTTGAAGATCTCCAATGTCTTTCTTTATGAGTTCCGTGATGATACGTTCCATGGCCTTGCAGACAAGGCTTGTCAGGCTAATGGGGCGGTAGTTCCTGGGGTCTGTTATGGCCCCCCCTTTTTGGAGTGGGATAACTGTCGTGGTGCGCCATTCAATGGGCACAAAGCCTGAGGTGAGGCTATGATTGAACATGGTACTTAGGTTGGGTGCCAGTTCATTCTGTAGTTCATGTAGAAGGCAGCCTGGGATGTTGTCAGGTCCCATGGATGCTGTGTTCGTGGCTTTGGAGAGTGAAGTTTTTACCTGTGAAGCCGTGATTACAGGAACTTTGCATTCTTCCGGTATGAAGGTGGGCCCTTTAGGGGGTGAGAGGGGGGTAAAGTTAGCACTGAACCTATCTGCCAGGATGTTGGCAATATCAGTTGGTTCTGTATATTTAGTGTCATTGTGCTGTAACTCAGAGCAGATCTGAGTGTTGCCATTGAGATTTTTGACATAGCTATAGAATGCTTTGTGGTTGTCTTTAGAATCAGTGGCAATTTTGTTTTCATAACTAGCTTTGGAGGATTTTATGAGGGATCTCAGCTTCTTACCAAGGCTGACCAGGGAGTTCCTCCAATCATGGGATTTTACTCTTTTTTGCAACAGTTTCTTTCTTCTGTTGTAGAGTTTGTTTATGGCAGAAGACCACCAGATTGGCTTCCTTTTTTTGGAGGATAGCATCTTGGTTCTGTTAGGGATAGCACGATCCATGCACTCGTGTAAGTGCTTATAAAGTGCATTTGTGTAGGATTCAGCAGTCGTACCTCTATTGTCCATCTGCATGGGTGTCATGAAGTTTGCCACTTCTGTCTTAAGAAGTGTGAAGTTGGCTTTGGAAAAATATTTTACGGTTATTTTCCTAATGGGGAGTGGGAGAGGGATGTGGATGTCTAGGGTGACTAGCTTGTAGTCGAATCTGACCAACAAGGAGCTGACCTCTGGTGTGGAACACTGGGCACCCATGTTGGTGATGACCAGGTCTAGAATATTGCTGCCCCTGGTGGTGATGTGGATAAACCAGAAAATGGACGAAAACCAGTAAAAAAAGTAATAAAATAAAAGCCTATTTTAGATTCCTGGATGACATTTTTGTCATTTGAGAAGGGACCCAAGAAGAGTTAGATCAATTTATGTTTTACATCAACGGGTCCACCTTTTTTTTGTCTTTTACCTATCAAGCCAACAGGGATGTTATTAATTATCTGGATATTACACTTATAACAACTTCTAGTGGCTTCAAATCTAAGATATACAGAAAAACAACCTGGTGCAACAGTTATCTCCACTTTGACAGCCAACATCCTTATTTTCAGAAAAAAAGCATTGTAAAGGGACAAGCTGTCAGAGTGGCGAGGATGACATCAAATTTTGATGACCTTACAGAAGAATTTTTTTCTTCTGGGCAAAATGTTTTGTGAGAGGGGTTACCCCAGGGATTTAGTAGTTGAGATATTGACCGAAGTCCATCAGGGATGGGGTACTCATTATAAACCTTTACTTGGTCATCCTAGTTCCATTACAGCTACATCAGAAATCACATCTAAGGACTTTTCGGGATCATGCTCTATCCAACACAATAATTTTTCGTTTATTTTTAAAAAGATCTTACAAGAAAATTGGTCTATACTTAAGACAAATACTGACATAATAGGGATTGTAGGAAACAAACCTACATTCATACATCGAGTGGGTAACAACTTTAAGAGAATTTTGGAAGGAAGGGATAATTCTTCTAGGCATACCAGGGGTACCCACCCATGCGGCAGATGTGCCCAATGTTCCAGTATTAACACTTTAGACAGCATTAGCTTGAATAACGGCCTGGGGAGTATAGTAAACTTTTGTAGGGGTAATTGTCATACTAAAATGGTAGTGTATTTGGCGACCTGTTGTCATTGCCCTAGTTTTTACGTGGGCAAAACGGAACGTCGATTGAAAGAAAGGATATATGAACACAGAAATGACATTAAAATCAAAAAAGAAACAAGTGCCTTATACAAACATACCATTTCTTGTCATTTTCCTCCATCATTCAAATTTGGAATTATCGATGTAGTGGATGTAGAAACCAGAGGGGGAGATGCTAAGAATGTTTTGTTGCAGAAGGAGATAAGATGGCAACTGAGATTAAGGTCCAACATCCCCCCTGGACTCAATGAATACATCAACATAAAAGCCATCTTAGCAGGCAAAGCTAATTTTGTTTAAATTCTTTTCAACTATATATATTTTTTTAACTTATTTATTACCACATTTTAAGTAACTAAGATTCAGTTTTATGCTATTTTTTGTATCATTCATTTGGTGTTTTTAACTATGTGTGGCTCAGCCTTTTTAGGCTTTTAGGTTTTGGTGTATAAATATGTCACCTGACTTAAACTGTTTTATCAAAGTTTTAAATTGATTAATTGAATTATTGAATGGGATATGTCATTGGGTATATACCTATATATAAAGTTTCTAGTACTAGTGGGATTTCATCTGATGAAGTTTGTCTACTTGCAGACGAAAGCGCTCATGTTATTTTATTGAACTATCGATTTTCATTAAAGGATTTGGCTCCAACCAGGGGAACGGTGATGTGGATAAGTTGATTCAAAGCATTGGAATTGATGATTTCCAGAAAACGTTGGGCAAAAGAGTTGGTACATGAGTAGTTTTCCCAGTTAATGGTAGGGTAGTTGAAATCACCCATTATTAGAGTGTTGGGTTGTACCGTAATATTTTCCAGTGTATCAAGAAAAGAGGAGTGTAAATCCTGGGGCATGGTGGGGGGTCTGTAGCAAGCTACAATCTGGATTGCGTTTTTTGCCCAGAGTTAGTTGAACTTGGATAATCTCGGCTGCATTATGCTGAGCAACTAGCTTGGAGGTGTGGATATCCTTACTGAATATGGACACGCCTCCACCTTTAGTGTTTCGGTCCGGGTTTGGTGGCTGAAAGGTGTGGTATGAATTATAGCCTGGTAATGCAGGGGTGCTCTCTGGAGCTTTGAACCAGGTCTCTGTCACTGCACAGATGTCAATGTTCTCCATTTTAAGGAGTGCCTCAAGTGAGTGCATTTTGAGGTTTAGACTTCTAGCATTGGGTAGCATTACCCTCAGATTTTGCTTGCTTGTACCTGTTACGGTGATGAATTTGTCATTTGAACCTTGCCTAAAAAAGGCACTATAGGGGTGGCATGAGCCTTTGCCAGTATCCGGAATCCCAAGGGCGACAGGATGCAGGCCATCTCTGGCAAAGCAGCGTGGTCTATCGATCATGTCATCCCAGGCAGACAGATACTGGATTCCCTTAGAATGACACCAGAAGCTTAGCCACTTGTTAAAGTCAATCATTTTGTCCTTGAACTGTGGTGTCATTCTGGGTGATGGCAGGATGCTACTCAGGGCTAGGGTCATACCGGCCTGGGCTACAAGATCGGAGAGCTCCTCCATGTCTCTTTTCATGTAGTCCAGGGAGGTACGTCTCAGGTCATTCACACCAACATGGACAATGACAGAGTCATATTTGTACTTGTTGTGGAGTGACCTGAGTGCGTGCATTATGTGGTGGATCCTGGCACCTGACAGGCAGCTGATAGTAACTTTTTCCTTGTTTAGCCTGGTGAGTGGAACATCAGTGTGCCTGACTATAGAGTCACCTATGACTAGAGTGTTGGGTACGTTATGCCTTATGGGCTGTAGTTGAGTAGCACACTGAGTATGTGGGCTATGTGTCATTTGGGTTGTGTTGGGGGGTGGAGGTTGCTTGCATTTCTGCTTTGGAGGTCTCTGGTGTTTGGGCAGATTTGTACTGAGAGCCTCTGCAAATGTAGGTGTGTGTTTTGTGGTTCTGTGTGTGTGTTTTGGTGGTGTAGGTTTTGAGGGACTATGTGATGAGTGTGGTGCGGTGCAAGTGTTTACCTTCTCCACTTGACTGCCTAGGCCAGTCTTTGGTGAAGAGAGCTTTGCTTTCAGTTTGGCTATATAAGTGCATCTCTCACAGGTCATAGTGTTGGGTGGTAGGAGGAGAGGGTTGTCTGTGTACATGAGGCAATTGCTGCATTGTCCCAAGATGCCCAGATTCATCAGGTAGACAGGAGAAAACACTGGGAGCTGACCTTTAGAGATGCCTGAATAGGTGCTTATTTATTAAGTACTACAAACTGTTTTCCTCTAGACAAGTGAGGAAAGTTAAGTGCTGTAGTAATTTGTAACTTATTTAGTGCTTACAATGAGTTCTGAACAAGTGCTGAGATCAAAGAAACAGATGAGTGCTAAACTAAAAAGCTGGCTAGTTGCAAGGGAAATTTTGAAGAACAGACTTTATGGCGCCAGGAATAGTTTAACCCCAGTTAAGTGGGGGGGGGGGGGGTTAGGAGCTCACAAACAGTCCTGGACACAGCAAATCTGCATCTGACCTACCACAGGAAAGGGGTGAAGCAAGCTTAGAATTTTTTTTTCCAGTAAAGTGGAAATGGAGAAAGCTGGAACAGAAGTTAATTCAACATTAAGAATCTGAGTGCATTGGCCTTCACAAATGCTCTCTATTAGATTGAATGAACTAATGACACTAGACTGGGAGGAGTGTCACAGATCAAATATACAGTATGGGTGGGCAACTGCAAAGCCACCAAGTATAAGAACACACAACACTAGGAAGGGTGGGTGGGGAAAATTACAGTTCCTAGCTTGAAGTGGGAAATTATCAATGTTATATACTGGGGAATGATTTGTCTGCCAAATGTAACAATTTTGAATTTTTTAGCATTTAATTCAATCCCATTTTCAATATACCAGGCATTTTGTAATATAGAAACTTTGAAACACTACTAGACAAGTGAACATGAGGACTATAAGATTCCTAACAATATACACTTTTAAGTAGGCACACTTAAAGGTTGTCCCTCCCTCTTCAAGTATTTAAGTAAGTGCAAGCTTCTGAAGGAGGGCTTTTATAACAGAGAAAGAGAGATTTGACAGTGATTGCCTGTTTGCAGCCATCCACAAAGTTGGTTAGTCGTAGGTCTTGTATTTTAGTCTGTAGGTCAGAGATGTAAATATGACGTAAAAGTGATATCAGCATTGAGCCCTACAGGGCACCACTTGTCATCTTCATGTACTAGGACACTGCCACTACATAAACCCCATTTAAATCCACCAATCATTACACAGACATGATGACATGATAAAATACAATATTTAAACAATAACCCATGCCTGGGTGTGGGTAATGCTGGATTTACCCATGGTTGGTGTGGTTTTGTCATGAGGGTGAAGCCCGAGTGGCCAAACAAAGATAACCGTGGGTACATCCAGCATTACCCAAACCCAGAAATGGGTTATTGCTATTATACAATGACATTATTTAAGAAAAAAAATACTTACTTTTCTTAAATAATGGCATTGTATAATGCCTCCGTGCTACCCTTCCGCAGCTGTCCAGTATCCTGGAGCAGTTCTGATGTACTGCGCATGTGTATGCTTACGAAGTACATCAGAGCTGTGTGTAGAGAAAGCAATGGAAAAAGAAAAATCTCCGTTGCTTTTTTAAAGTTGTCTCGTTATGTTAAATGAGTTTAACATAGCGAGATATCTTTAAAAAAAGCAACGGAGAAAGGAAGATCTCTGTTCCCTTTTTTAAAGTTGTCTTGCTATGTTAAACGAGTTTAACATAATGAGACAGCTTTAAAAAAGGAACGGAGAAAGGAAGATCTCTTTTGCTTTTTTTTAAGACAACTTGCTATGTTAAACTCGTTTAACATAGCAAAATTACAGCAACAGAGCTCTTCCGTTCTCAGCTGCTGCCTAACACAAAAAAAAGTAAAGATTTCTACTAATGGAAAAAGTCCGGGCGACCAGACCTTTTTCCATTAGTATAAGTCGGATTTACATCGTGCATACTGGCCAATCAGCGTGCACATTTTGGAATATTAATGGGGAGTCATTGTATAATCATAGGAAATTCATTATTTAAGCCAAATGGTTGTAATGTGTTGGACATAAAAATAAACTTCACTTCCAATTTCAATAAAAACATAGTTTTATCCAACAATAAATCAGTACCTGGATTAGTATACAATAAAAAAAAACTTAACAGGTGAAATATCAGAGGCATGGTGTTCAGGGAAATGTTGAGCAAACTGAACTAGCAAAATAAACATTTTTAATCTCTCTAATATGCTCCTAAATTCTTTACCAAATAGCCTTAGTTATTTGTCCAACATAATACTTATTTCAAGGACATTTAATACAGTAAACTGTTCCTGCCTGATAACAATATTTTGACTTAAGAGGCACAACTCTGTTCCAGTTAATGTGCTGAGCATTGTCACCATCCCAAGAACAAACTGAACAGCCCTACACTGAAAAAGTTCTGAAAAGGAATCTAAAACCTACACTGAATAGACCAAAGGGTTTACCAGATATGCAGAATTCTAATAAGCTCTATTAAAATAATTTTTAAGTATAGTTGACAAAATATGATCACTAAGAAGAATATGACAATGTTGTTTAATTATATGAGAAAAGTACTCTCTATAAAGGCAGCAGATCTTGTAACAAAATAGACATTACCCTTTAGATGACCTCTATTATTAAATTTCCACTTCCTAATGTTATGTCTCCTATTACCCAATTAAGCACTGTAAGTCTGCTGTAAAGAGGAAAAAGACAATTACAATCATAAATTCTATCAGATAAACTCTGCCAAATATCCAAAGTCCTTGTTTCCATAACATATCCTATGTGCTCTAAAAAACTCATCATGCAGTACAAATTTCAAAGGATGTGGAGGGTGTGTACTGGATGCAAGAGGAAAAATATTCCCTGCTGTAGGTTTCCTAAACATTTTTGTCAAACTCTTACCATTCCTGACTCATTCAAGCCTGTAATACATTTTTGTAGGCTTCCAATTACCTCCTTATGGCATCCAGAACTTTCTAGGTCTGGGTTATTTATTTAAGTGATTTACCAGTTAGTAATAGGCAATATAGAATGGGCAATAAATTATTAATAAAATAACACCAAGATTGTTAGTCTAGGAAGTCCTGCAATGGAGAAATTAATCTTTGTCAGTTATTATCCATATTTTCATATTTATGTTCATATTTTAATATCTAAGAGACTTACATTTTATTGGAGTGTACGGTGTGAAACACCAATGTGGCAAACAGGGCAATTCACTAAAAATGCTGGTTTCTATCAAAATATACTGGAAATATTGTTAATTGTTTGTTAGCAATTATGAAAACAAGCAATATTTCTATATATTCTTAATACTTCAAAAACCAAGTGACTTACAAACAGTTGCATAACATTAGATGAAACCTTAGATGATGATAAATAAAAATCTCTTTGATATTTGCACTGTAAGTTGCACATCTTTTGTATTGCAAATTACACAGTTAAATACATTTTCATATTTCTGTAAGTATCTCAATAAACATGCACTTATAGAGGAATTTCTTGTTGTGTTGCCATGTGAACACTTTTGTCTAGTTAATGAAAATGTTCTAACTTTACATGTTTAGGTTGTATAGTTTTCAAGTTATGCAAATTTGTTTGTGAAAGTTTAGAAATAAATATAATTTGGGGGTTGTGTAGATTATAATAGACTACAGTAGTTATGGAAAAGACTATATGCACTGGCTACTATCACTGTAAAGAATACTTCACACTGATAACATTGCTTACAGCATTAATAGTTTTTATTGTTCAAAAAATATCAAAATTTGTTAATTTTATGTTTTTTTTAAGTTCTTCAGAAAATGCTCTGGAATACAAGATGTGTGTTGGCTGCTGAAAGTGTGACATTGCACATTAAACAGGTGTTAATGAGTTGAAGTGAATTAGTAAATCTTGATTTTCAATAGATTCCCTTTCACAAATGAAAATCATGGGAAAATATATTATTACATATCCTGTAAAAAAAAACTTTAAAAATCACATTTAATACCTTTCACTATAAAACTTAAATCAACATAACAAGCATAAGTCACAAAGAATTCTTTGAAGAAGTCTCTATCTCAGAGACGAAAGCGCTTAATAAATACCTTTTCTGGATTTTTGTTTCTGGCTCCTGCTTTATGACTTATCAGTTTGTGGTGAGCAGTGTTTGTCAACATAACAAGCATAACAAACAACTTGATTTCTATAACTATTCAAATAACTATATTGATGTTCAAATAAAGCTGCAATAAATTAGAATAATTGAGCCATGATCTAACCCATATAGCAGTATCCCTATGTTATATGCATCTCCATCAGGGTTTTTCGTCCAAAGTTATTCACCCCTAGATGCACACCTACCATGCTGTACTTATATTGTTTGGTGCAAGGGTCTAAAATACCCTTTAGAGTCTGAAATCCTGGCACCTGAAAGACACCTCATTTTCACCCTGTTTTTTCCAGTCTAGTGAGAGGCGAATCTAAGTACTGCACTATGTAGTCATGAATCACTAAAACATTTTTGTTCATGCAGTGGTCTAGTGGACTGGGAATGTGGCCTTTTGTCTCAAGGTGACTCTTTGTTATGATGAGATGCTTGAGTGAGGTTTTTGCTAAAGTTTAATTCCTTTGGGTATAGGATGTCTTTACCTCTTTAGAGTATGACAGTGCATTATTTGTCTGGATTAGGTGCACAGCATGTGGCGTTTTAGGGTAATGCTCCTAGTATGTGCTTTCTGTGAGAAGGAGGCCTCCATATCTCTTAAATACCAAGTGTGATCAAAAAATCTTACCTGGAAAACTGCTGTACTGCCTCTGCACTTGTACATTTGCTGATGCCAGGTTCAACCTAAAAACACCGCCAAAACACGTGGGAGATTTCCATATATTTTCTTTGTAAAATCTTAACATTTAGGTAGAGCTTTTAGCATGCCTGCTTTGACCACGTCATCAAGCATTGTAATTACATGAGGTCAGGGGTGCTTTCAGTTTACTGCCATTTATCATAATTTCCTCTGACAAGTTTTAGACATTATAAACATAAAGAAAAACACTTGACTCCTGTTCACCACTAATATTGAATGAATACAACTGCATTCATTCAATATTAGCATTGTTTGGATAGCTGATGTTTCACTTTGCATTATGCTTCCTTGGAGAATCCATTTAAGGACAATGACCAGATGTTACAAAAAAAAAAAGATAAACCCATTTTCTGTATCAAAGAGAAAATACTACTAAAAGGCAGGGGAATGGGTATATTAGCAAAACGCATTTTTTACATGAATGTTATGGTGCACTAGGTGGAACATAAGAACTGAAACTTTTGTCCCTGACAGAACGTCACTATATTACATCAGCACAGCTGCACAACAGGAAAGGGGAACGGTCACTAGTGAACTTTGCTCCAACAGCGGAATGGAATGCAAGCACTACATTTCATTTCACTGCTGTGCATATGCTCTTGAAATATTTGCACCTCTCACAGAGTTATTTTTGTTTAGTAAGAATTGATCATTTGTGATTTGCATAAGAATCCTGTTACACTGCTTTAGGATACCTAATGTTATGACGCTGGCATATGAAAAGAGACAAACAGACCGACCTTCCATTTTCTTTGGTGTGAATCAAAACTTGATTTCATTTACTGAGAGCTGCAGAGTTTAAATAAAATGAAGATCTATGATCTATAGAGATAATTGCTGGTTAAGGAATGGACACTGAAACTACATACAAATGTCTGTATAAGTAAATAAGTAACTTGGATTTAAATGAAAATGTGATAAGCACAGCTTAGGAACCTTGTGTAACAGTAGTATTGTTGACAGCAATACTATACCCGCAAAATACCCCTACTACACCTGTAAAAACTATTAATGATAGCCAATAAGCTGTATTTGAAAGCATGCTTTGGAAATCTGAGCCTATGGAATGCAATAATAATGCTGAGCTTCTAAGTACTAAAGTGACAGAGTCTGCTTTTTCTCACCATGCTGCTACTAGTTAAATGTAATATAATGACAGAGAAAATAAATACATGGGGTGGTTAGACTTAGAGAAATAGATTACATTAGTTACTTCATGTTTCTAAATATAAAACAAAGAGTAAACAGAAAATTGAAGCAATATGTGTACATGGGGACAAAATTGATTGTCTCATAATATAGGTAGACATAGAAATACTTTTAGGCAGTGTTGCACTATGTTGTTCTAGTATCTGTCTTAACATATGATGTGATAATTGGCTAAAACATTGTCTAGTTCAAATATCTACTTAAGATATGGGTTGAAAGGCTCCACCAGATATGTTACCAGAAATGCATAAGCCCAGTAAAAAAGGCATAAGACTGGACAACACAAAAGGAACACAGATTTGATTCTCAGTGGAAGGGCTAGATAAGTCTGATACTAAACTCTTAGCAAAATACTCAAAAAGTTAAAATAATGAAAAAAGTTTATATGAAAACTGAGAGAAAAGACACCATAGTTATGAATGTACTATGAGAAGTAAGCATAGATACTGAAGAAGAGACGGGAGAATCCAATACTGAAGGAAAATGGAGGGGGGACTTTAACAGAATCTTAAGCTTCTCCCTACTACACAAAGACAGAGAACCCATCAGAAACGCAGGCTGAATTCAAATGGCACAGTAAGTAAAATATCTACTGATGAAGAGGAAGGGAAACTACACATAATCTTTTTGGAAGAAAGTTATTTTCATGAGCTACCTTTTTAGATGATGCACTAGATGAAGGGGAGAAAAAAGAAGTTATGTACTCACCATAACGTTCCATGTTTGTTATCCATCTCGCCTTCATTCCTTGCTGGTTGGGGTTCAGAACTAATAATCTGTTCTGACTTGGCCTATACAAAAGCTCGAGAACTTCCACCAGCTCGTGGCTACACCCTATCCCATCATGCTCAGAGAAGATTACCCAGATCTTGTTTGCAGATAGTATAGCCAATGTCCACAGAGAGTTATAATCATGTCTGAAAAGGACTAAAGAAGAGAATCAGAAAACATCAAGTTCCAATTAGCAAAAAAATACTCGATCCTCCAGAAGCAAAGGCTGGGGGAAGGAGGGGGGGGGGTGGAAGAATGAAGGTGAGATGGGCAACAAACATGGAACATTATGGTGAGTACATATCTTCTTTATGTTATGTTGTCCTATCTCGCCTCCATTCCTTGCTGGTTGGGACAGCATCCCTAGCACCATCTTTCTTGGGTGGCTCAAGGGAAAAAACTCTTCAGAACAGTGGACCCAAATGAGGCCCTGTTCCTGGAGGCCAAATTGACTTTGTAATGAGTGATAAAGGTATGAGGCTTTATCCATGTTGCTGCTGTACAAATGGAATCCATAGGTAGCCTCACCTGAAAGGTGGATGAGGTTGCTATTGCTCTTGTAGAGTGACCTTTCATCTTCCCTGGAAGCTCTCTGTTCTGATATTTGTATGTGAAAGTTCTACAGTTTGTAAGCCATTTGGAAAGGGTGAGCTTTGATATGGGGCCCCCTTTCTTTTTATCTGAAAAAGATACAAATAGCTGGTCTGATTTCCTGAAAACCTTTGTTCAATGCAGATAAAAATGTAACTATCTATATACTTCTAACTGGTGTAATTTGTACTCTGCCCTGTTGCCATAGCTTGGGAAAAAGACTGGTAAGTCAATGGATGCTTTAAATTAGCTTCTGAACATACTTTTGGAGGAAAATAAGGGTTGGATCGCAAGGAAACTCTATCTTTGTGAAAAGTCATGTATGGGGGATGTATTGACAATGCTTAAAGTTCTGATAATTGTATAGCAGATGTGATGGCTACCAAAAAGGCTGTCTTCCACGTTAAAACTTTAGGTTACAGGATGATGCCAGCTCAAAGGGAGTAAGGATCAAAGTGGATAAAACAAAGTTTAGGTCCCATGGCACTGGTGGTTCTTTAACCGGGGCCCTCAGTAAGAATGTATCTTTCATGAAAGCTTTGCAAAGCCTGTGGGACATGATTTTTAGTCCCATTTCTCTGATGTGATAGTTTGATATAGCAGCTAAATGAACTCTAAATAGTAGCCACAGCTGCACCTTCATTAAAAAGCTTAGCCAGCAAGTCTAATACAGCTGTTATTGGGACAGTAAAATGATAATATGGTTGTTAAAAGTCCAATGGGAAAATATTTTCCATTTACTAGAATATAATTTTCTGGTTGAAGTCTTATGACACAAAATCAAAATATGTTTCACTGCAGGGGAAATATCATCAAACCTTGCTATCTATGGAACTGGAGCAGCCATGCTGCCAACTTGAGGGTTTGAATTGATGGATGAGTCAGGAGGTCTGGAACTGGATCCAGAATACATGGCTCCTCCTGGATATAGGGCCATAAAAAGGAAAACCAAATCTGATGAGGCCAGTATAGAGCGATGAGTATCAAACTGCTCCCCAATATGCAAGTGGTTCTCGTGATCCTGCCAAACACCCTGGGTAGTCTTTCCCAGATAATGCCCCCCACCCTATCTGGAAATGGTCCGTGGTTACTGTGGCTACTGGTTGTGGAAAGACAAATGGTCGACCCAAGGTCACCTGAGTAGAGTGAAGCCACAAGCTCAGATCTTTCTTACAGGATTCTGTGATGATAATTTTATGAGACATGGGCAGCTCTTGCATGGACCACTGGGTGGACAGTAGCCACTGAAGAATTCTCATGTGCCGACAAGCTAATGGTATCAAGGTTATTGCTGCCACCATGGTATCCAAAACTTTCAAAATAATCCTTGCTTGCACTTTTTTCTTGGTCAAGAGGTTTTTGACTTGATGACGTAATGTTTGAATCCTCTCAGGAGAAAGCTTGGCCAACATTTTTCTTGTATCTAAGTCTACCCCTATAAAGATGATATGCTGTGATGGCAACAAGGCAGATTTTCTGAAATTTATCGTGATGCCTAGGTAAGAGCAAAGATGAATAGTGGTGTCTCTCACTCTTTTTAGTAGATGCTTGGTGGTGGTGGTTAGGAGCCAGTCATCTGAGTATGGAAACATCCAGAATCCTAGATGTCTCAAGTGAGCTGTAATCACTGCCATACATTTGATGAACACTCTATAGGCTGTAGTGAAACCAAAGGGCAGAGCTCGAAACTGGTACTGACTGGCTCCCAGCTGAAAGCACAAATGTCCCCTGGATCACCTGTCCATTTTATGTGGTAGTATGCATCCTGGAGAGCTATCAAGCACATCCAATCATCTTTCCACAGAAAGAGGAGTATCAACTGCAGTGTTACCATCTGGAACTTTGATTTCTTGATGGACTATTTTAGTCTGCTGAGATTCATAATGGGCCTCCAGTCCCCTGTCTTTTTTGGAACTAAAAAGAACCATGAGTAAGTTCAGGATCCAATTTGGTCTGCAGGGACAATTTGGATGACTCTTTTTTCTAGCAACTTTTGAACTTCCAAGGTTGATTGATCCATTTGACTGGGTGGAACATCTGAGACTGATTTTGCCTTTATGGGAGAGGAGGAAAGGGGGATGTAATAGCCTCTGGATATGATCGTTTGTACCCATTTGTCTTTTGTTATTTCTAGCTAGGTTTTTGGGTACAACGATAAGTGACCCCTGACTGCCTCTAGGGATGGACAGATGGGCCTCCTTTCAAGAGTGCTAAAAGGGATTACCAAGGAAGGAGTTCCTGTCACCCTGGTTCTGCTGACCCCCTCTGCCACGTTGTCGGCATCTTCCATTATTACTTCCTGCTCTGCCCCTGGGGGAAGAATCACCATGTGCATCCAGAAAGGCTCTCTGGGACTTATAAAACCATATTCCCCCCACCTTCTGATCCTTGGGATATGGTCTGGTAGGTAGGGAGAAATGGATTCCAATGGCAGAGAGATTATTTCTTTCCTGCTTGCACCTGGTTAGACTCTCTTTAACTTTAGGCCTGAACAAGGACAAGCCGTCAAAAGGGGCATTAATAAAGGAAGACTTAAAAGGTTCTGCAAAATCACATAACCACATCCAGGAATGTCTCCTTAAGGAAATTCCTCTACCTGCTGCCCTACCAGTTCCATCAGCTGCATAAGAAATGAACCTCATGGAAGAGTTCACCACAGAGTTTAAGGTGGAGAGCTAGGAGGAAACCTTATCCGAAAGCCCTGCAGCTACAGAACCTTGGAGGGTATCTCCTAGCACCTTTATTAGATCTGTCTGAAGCCTAGTGAAATGGGTCAGGTAATTAAGTGACCTAAAAGCAAACGACGCTGAAAAAAACATAAGCTTTCTGTATCTGTCCATCATACGAGACTCCTTGTCCGGTGGATGGACAGATGAGGATGTCTCTGACAACTCCTTCTTGGTGGCTAGTACTACCACCATAGCATCTACTGGGACACATTTGCTAAGGAACTCCTTATCTGAAGGTGCAGTGATGAACTTATTTGGCCTCCTAGGAACAGGTTCCACTGAATCCAGAGAGCCCCACACCTTCTGACTGACTACATTCATGAGCTGGTCAAAAGGCGGAGACACCCAAGAGGTGGAAGGATGAGACCCGAAAGCCTCCAGGTACACAGAAGGGTTGGTGGGCTTCCAGCCACCTCTCTGTTTAAGGATCTCTAGGATGTTTGCAAAGGAAACATCCTCAGAGGGTGACCGCAGGGACCCTTCTGACTCATAGAGGTCCATGTCTGAAGTGATGGACTCCTCCAGAGAGTCTAAATGCTTCCTCTTGCATAATCTCTTCTAAGGAACCTCCTCAGAGGGATACTCTCGAGAGGTTTTGGAAGAGATACCTTCCCCCAATGGGGCATCCTAAGGCTTTGGGTCTCCATGCCTAGGTGGATGTGATGGCACTGAGACAGACACTGGCATTTTAGGTAGAAGAGTACTTGGACCTGACATCAGATCAGTCTAAGGTGACAGCACTCTCCTCATCAGCTTGAAAGAAAGCCCCCTGGCCCTGATCCGAGGGAGCCCCTGGCTCCGACGAACCAGAAGACCCCCCCCGAACCAAGGATTCAAGGCCGATGTAGGAGCAGAGCTCACCTGCGCTGAAGCCCTGAGAGGTAGATTCGGATTGGACAGTTATCCAATCCAACTCCCCTCACTGGACCCGATGGGAGAACATCAGCTCCTAGACTCCTCAATTTCCGATGGAAATGAGGAAGTTGGAGTTGTGGGGCCTGAAGATCCCAGAGCAGGTCTCTGCACTGACAATTCCACTGCATTCGGGTCCAGGCACTCTGGCTTTGAAATCCCAGAATGGGTCAGAGGAGGAATCAATGAAAGGGAAGTGGTATTAGTCAGCTCCAAGTCCCTCTGGGCAGAGTTGACAGTATCTTAGCCAGTGCCGATGTCCGTAAAAGTCTCCTCACCACACGCTCCACATCATCATCTGAGAGGCTTCCCGAGGATTGAAAGGAAAGGGCCAGAGACCTCAGTGGTTGCAGCAAAAGAGATTTCAGAATTGGGGACACTGGTTCCAAGACAGGGGACCGGCTCTGAAATTGAAGCTCTATCGGCTCCAAAATCACAATAGGAGCTGAAGAGGGAGATTTCTCAGGCCTGAAAGCCTTTGGGTCCAAAGATAATTCCTTGGCAAGTTTTTTTATTAGCTCCGAATGTGAAGCAGATGAAGGTGTTCTCCTGCCTGACTTCTCTGATCTAGAAGACAGAGATTTTTGATTCGCTTTGGAGGTGCTCTGAGTCCCTTCTAAAGCCTCTGAAAACGGAACTATTAAAAGACCTCTCACAATCAACTTATTCTTTCTTTCCATTAATGCCCTGGAACTGAAGGCATGACAGAAAGAACAAGATTTCTGTAGGAAAACAACACCCAAACAATACACACAACTGGTATGTCCATTAGTTAGCGACATCTTTTTATTACCCTTGTCTCATTTTTTAAAACTCGAAGGTTTTGATTCCTTAGGATCTTTCAACATCCTATTAACACAATCACAACAAAATCAGTCAACTAGGAAAACAACACAACTTTTTTTTTTTTTTAACAGAAAAAGGTTAGAACTACTACACAATAATAACACTACAGCTTACTACACTACAGGGCGAGAAAGGAGTAGTTCTCTAACTAAAACAAACTGCTCCTAATTAACACAGGGAAAAAAAAGAAGGAAGGGGAAAGGCCCTCTCCGTGAAATGGGCCGAAGGGAGCCATCTAACTTAAACAAGCTACCCAACAAAGGCAGAAAGGATTTAGTCCAAGATCTCTAACTTAAATGAGCCTAGGAACCGAGATAGGGAAAGAATCAAGCAGGCCTAGAGGTAGAACGATGGCTACCAGAAAAGCACAAGCAACAGTAGAGTGAACACCCTAAACAGCTAAATTCTAATTTTTAACCATTTAAACAGTTAAATCACAATGAAAAGGAACAATCTTGACAATTTTTAGTAAGTAATGAAGAAAAGTTGCCACTTAGCCAGAGCCTGCATGGAAGCACCTAATCTTGTTTAGCGGCAAACAAGATCTGGGTAATCTTCCCTGACCATGATGGGATAGGATGTAGCCACGAGCTGGTGGAAGTCCTCAAGCTTTTGTATAGGCCGAGTCAGAACCGATTATCGGTTCTGAACTCCAGCCAGCAAGCAATGGAGGCAAGATAGGACAACATAACATTGTGTGTTTCACATCAGAATACTAATGATATTAACAGTAACTCAGCTTCCCTTCAGATAAGCCACTGCAATTTCAAAAAGGCCAAGAGGGAAGGAAATGCACTGAGTTAGGATAGCAAGAGCAAATGGGAAAACAAGTTGATAGAACAGTCCCACTTCATAATCATACTTTAAATTAACACATGATCTTACTTTACAGGGTAATCAAACTCAAATAATGAATACTGAGCCTGTTATTATGGCCAATGGCTTGGAATAAGGTTAGCATATAGCCACATATGGTTCGTAGGGACAGGCAAGACAATACCTAGGATTTTAGATTTTTATTGATCTGGTCTTATGAAGAACTCTTTTATTCATGTTATTTTCTTTTGTTAACCAAGGTAGAAATGTAATCCCAATGGATTCTTTTCAGGCTCAGCACAGGAGAATACAATACACAGAGGATAACAAAGTTCACATTTTCAAATGGATGCAAGCATAATGTTGAATACTTAGGAGTGATAAGCTAGCTGTCATCACTATAACTAAATATACTATTATAACAAAACATACTGTAACTAAAAAATATCAGCTAGTGTCTAAACTGTACGACAAAATACATAATGGGCAGGAAAATGTAGAGTGAAATGAAGGTGGGAAAAATGAGAAAGATTTCATGAGTAGAATGACAGAGTATAGTGTGAAGAAAATGAGAGTGTCAAAGAAGGGAAATGTGGTGAGCACATGCTACCTATTATATAGCACTTACTCGAGACTTCGCCATTCAAAGGACTTTTACATCAGCTGTAGAAGGTTTGTTGGGAAGGCAAAATATATATATATATATATATATATATATATATATATATATATATATATATATATATATATTTACACACATATAGTCAAAGTAATGGGTGGGGGTATGTACTTAATGCAGAAGCAATGACCTTACCTTTAATGACAGTAGACTATCATCATAAGATTTTGTGAAAAGTACATCAGGTATGACTGCAAAATATGTGGTTAAATGATCAAAATGTTGCTTTCATTCAGGATTTATAGACAGTGGTAGACAGCAGATTAAAATCTGACTTGTACCTCTCAACTGTCCCTGATTTTGACTCAAATTTTAGCTCTGTCCCTCTGAATCCCTCCTAAAAGTAGTGACTTTTGGAGGAAAGGTGGTGAATTGCACTTAATGAATAATGACAATGATTAAAAGTTATAGCGTTGTTGCCTCACAGCAAGAGGTTCTCCCATTCGATTCTCGGCTTGGGTTGGGAGTGGCTTCTGTGTGGAGTCTGCATGTCCTCCCCGCAGTCGAGTGGGCATTCGAAAGACATGCGTTGAATGGGTGTGCCTTCGTTGAAGGTTGGGTGTCAGGCTGGCAACTCGACACCATAAAAAACAGCTGCCAATCATTAGCGGACCGGAGTTCCACTGTGGTGACCCCTAACCAGGAAAAGCCGAAAGACAAACAACAACAACATTAAAAGTTATAGACTTCTTTTACTTCAGAAAATGTATATTAATTCATATTCTGTGATTCTGTCAATGTCTCAAGTTAATAGAACAAATATTTTAAAAGTGTCCCTGATTTTTTTCTGGATCTGTCCTTGATTCTGTTGAAATTTGTCCCTAATTGGTTGAGAGCTATGAAATTTCTGACTGCTGTAGCTATTTAAGTTAGGGAAGCATAGTCTGTAGCCGGTCATATTCTAATAGCTATAAAAAGTCAATCCAGGCAGATCGCTGAACCATTATATACATGGCTAATTTGAACTAGCATTGAACTGTGTGCTGCATTTTGCAACTACTGAACAAACTGCCTAAAACAGCTTGAAAAGTTAGAATGATTCCTGCCTATAAAATCAGAAGAATGGAAACCCTGAATTATTCAAAAAGGCTCAGGAACTGACATTATATTCTGCTATTTACATGACTTAAAAATAACCTCTGTCTGGCTTATAAGGCAATGTCTGATCTCTTTCTTCTTAAAAAGGCTATGCCTGGCATGTTTCATTGGGAAAAGCTAACACCTTATCAGGAAAGATAATTCTAAACTTACATATCAGTAAGTAGGGGTGCTGGAAGATGCTGAAGGCTGAGGGGAGAAAAGGCAAAAGGGGCACTTTGTGATCTAAAAGGGCAGCTTTTTTAACTGTCTACTGTATAACAGAACACATCTGTGACACAAGATCTATATAGTGTAAATATGCATTACATTTGGAATTACAGCACAGAAATTTCATAGAAACATACAAATGAAGCTAATGTTGCACTTGCATGGCATGCAATCCAGTAGCTGTATATTCAAAAGTTAGAGAGAAAAGTGTGGTAGTGCTGTACCACACTTACCCCTGCCACACAGAGAACAACCACCACAGAAGAGTAGTGGGAAGCTGTTAAAAACTTCATTCATAGTGTTAATCACTTCAGTCAGACTTTAGAAAGAGTCTAAATGAAGTGTTTAACAGTTTTTCACTGATCTTTTGTGGTGACTGCTGATTACTGGTAGTGTTCTAGTATGCGACTAGAACTTAACAGTAGTAAGAGGCAGGGGTGGCTCATGCTATAGGACTGCAGCCCCCCCACCTGTAGAAAGAAAGAAGAAAATAAAGCAAAACCAAAATCGTGAGTCCTGGAATTTCACGCATGTGTGCTTGGAGTTGGGGACGGGACCTTCAGGTTGTGTGTGTAATGCCCCAGTTACTATATACTGGGGGTAAGAGAGAACACATGGTGGTGGGTAGAGAATACTTCAGGCTTGAACCGTGTACCTTGCATGCATGTGGCAAGGGCCTGAATTCCATACCCACCACCCATTGTAAAAATTTGCAGATTTTTGCCTCGTATTTGTTCTATTCCTCATAAAATCTGTGGTTTCCGTATGCTTGTTTTTCCTTGCAAAGTCAGTAGTGTAGTGGTGCATGGGTAGCATTGTTGTCTAACATCTACAGGTTCTCTGGTTTGATTGTTGGCTGGGGTGCCTTCTGTGTGGAGTCAGCATGTCCTCCCATGTTACAAAGACATGTGTCTGGAGTGTTTCTCCCTGGGCCTCTGCTGAAAATTGGCTTTTGTTCCAAGTCAGACTTTCCTGGTTAATAAATGTAAATAAATAAAAATAACAGGCATTTGGATTTTATACTTCATATTCTTCAAAAAGTACATGGTAACACAAAACCTTTTATTCTAGCAATTTTCTAAGTTTATTACATGGATATTTGAAATTTGTCCCTATTTTTGGGACTGTATTCTCCCATTATTGACTTCATCCAGGTTTTATGTGCTAAGGTTGAGAACTATGGTGAGAACTGAATTCAGTGAATATGTTTGGGGGCTGTATTCCCCCATTATTGGTTTTGTTCAGGTGTTTTGTGCTAAGAGGTTGACAGCTATGGTGAGTACTGAATTCAATAAATGGTAGCCATTTAAGTTTCAGTCTTCCTCTCTTTCACAAAAGAGCTGATCTGGCATAGTGGTATATTGCTCTGACTATTTTGCACAGGGTTCCCCTTTGTTCAAGACTTGGCAGTGAAATGTATGGTGGTAACACAGCATTTTATTCTAGCAACTTTCCAACATTATACAAGCAATGTTTAAAACTTGTCCCTGGTTTTTGGGCTTTTGTCCCCCCACAATACATTCTGGCTTTTTCCAGATTTCCTGTGCTGCAAACTTCAGAGATACAGCTGAGTGTCGAGGAGATTTTACAAGAAGCTGAGAGCTGCAGGGGAACAAAAGTTTAGTGCTGCTTATGCTGAGTCTGCTTGCATTGTTAATAGCACAACAGGTAGTGTACTTGCTGTGCATGCAGAAGGCTGTGTGTTCTACTCCCACAGTAGGTATATGCATTGCTGATACTGTACTGCAGTCCTTTTTCACAAAGATACCTAGTAACTATGAACCTCAGTTTGCCATCCATTCCATATTGTGATCTTACTAGCTTATCATTTTTTTAATGCAACATAAGCAATTTATTCCTCAAGGGCAACAGGCACTTTATTTATAGATAAAACAATGACATATAAAGTTGTTTGCTAGCAGCAACCTCTTCATTAGCTATAGATTTCTTTAATGTGGAATTATTTAGATGACTTTTACTTCTTCAGAGATTGTGTATATTTACTGATACCGGTGGACTGTAGAAGTTTGAGTAGACTTTTATGTTGGAAATGTTCTGAATTGGGCAGTTTTGTCATTATTGGTGCATGCATTTTGTTTCATTGTTTACTGGAAAAATGTTCAAAACAAAAAAATTTAAAATGCCCTCTAACAACTGTACTGTATTGTACAAGGAATATAATTTAATGCAATCAGGAAGGTGTATCAAAGAGCACATGTATATTTCATGTTCAAAGGGCCTATGATTTAAAAACAGCCCAATGTTAATCTTTACCTGCCATTGGCAAAATGTATTTTATTTGAATGTGGGTTTCAATGCTGTTTCAATGAATGTGAGTTTCAAGGGCAGAGAAGCGTTAATGCTAAGTCTATTTTCATTGTGAGACTGCATTGCTTTGTTTAGCAGATACCTATTAGTGTTTGTGCTGTAAAATGCAAAATAAAACTTTCAAATGAAATCCAAATCATTGCAGAAGTAAAGCAGTATGCACATTACAGTGTTTATGGTAAATGGGGTGAAATAAAAAAGGAATGGGACATGGAATGGCTGCAGGAGGGAAGCTCCATTCGACCATGATTTTGGGAGGGGTGAAGGGCAGCAAACTCAAAGACAGCCCCGGCTGAACTATACCTCTCAACTGTCCAGATTTTTGCAGAATGAATAGATTTTTGCTTCTTATTTTTGGTTTGTTCCACATAAAATTTGTGGCTTTCTGGCAAATCATTTAGGAATGAAGTCACTAAATAATGACAGACATTGAGTTTCAGGCATCATAACCTTCAGAAAAAATGTATGCTAAAGCAAGACATGTTATTCTATCAACTGTCTTAAGTTTATACAAGAACAATTGTTAGTACTGTTTGTATGTTCCCCCAATATATTTTGCCTTGTCCAGATTTTCTGCATTAAGAGGTTGAGAGATACATGCAAATAAATCACTTTATATAATCAGGAATATCCAGACCTCTCAACTGTCCCCAGTTTTGGCTGAAAATGTTGCTCTCCCCCTAATAATCCCTCTACAAAATGGCAATTTTGGAAGAAAACGTGGAGGGTTTACAATTATAAATAACTGTAATGATCAGAGTTATAGATTACTTTTAGTTCAGGAATGCATGTAGATGCTCTTATTTTGTCAGCTGCTCAAGTTAACAGTACTAGTATTAAAAAAGTGTCCCTTCTTTGACAGGTTCCCAGCTGTATTGTGTGGCAATTTTATATTTTTGCATCACATTTTTGGTCTGTTTTTCATAAAATTGTGTTTTTCTGGCAAATTAGTGGCAAATCATTAAAGATTGAAGTTAGAAAATAATGGCAGACATTTGAGTTTCAGATTTCATACCCTTCAGAAAATTCATACTAATGCAAGAACTACTGCTATTCTATTATCTTTCTAAGTTTATAAGAGCGATATTTAAAAATTGTCCTTATTTTTGGGCCTGTGTTCCACTTCTATGTATGGCTTTGTCCAGATTTATTGCTCTGAGGTTGAGAGGTATGAGTGTCAGAGCCATCACCATCAGCCAGAGCCATTTCAAACTGTGACATACTTGTTGCAACCCACTCCCCATTGTAGTGGCTCTGGATGTGTCCAAGCAAGGCAAGGAGCAGTTATGCAGTGTAAGCATGCAGAGTATTCCCCCATCCAAGGTAGACCACAAGTACAACCTTGGCTTTTCATCTGTCCTTGATTTTGCAGAATGTTCTGGTTTTCTGTCATATTTTTATACTGTTGATTTATGCTTATTATTCAGAAAACATGGTGTCGCAGTGTCCTGTTGCTCTGTGTTTAAGTAGCAGTGCTTTAATGACCATCAGGTAAGCTTGTCGGAGATTGTAAGATGCAAGTAAGCTTTAATAAGCATACTGTTAAAGAATTACCAACATTGAAAGCCTTTTTGTTGTTGCCATGCAGAGAATATTTACTTAGCTAGATAAGATATAAGCCTTAGGTATTGAAATGCATATGACAGTATTTGTAATAAAGGACAGGATTACAGTATTTTCAGAAGCTCATTACATTTGTTGGAGACTTGCAGTCATCTTTGCAGGCTTTACCCATAAACTAAACAAAATGCCAATCTGCCATGTGTGGTCCATAACTTGTGCAGTAATCCTTTAAGCAATTTATCTTGAGCTTGTTTCTTGTTTGCTGTTCATTGTTTTACTTTAATCATGTCTTCCCCATGAAACAAGCAGATAGTTGTTGTCAGGAAGCAGGTCTTTTTTGGATAAGAAACATTTTTACAAGTGGGGGTATCACAGAGATTGCTACTTTCAGCATGTTACTTGGTAATTTTATAAAGCTGAATATAAATTATAATTAGAACTGCAGTGCAAGGAGAAGTGGTTTGAGTTGAGTGCTGCTTGTTTTTTTTTATACTTGATTTTGACTGGCATTCCAGTAATGTATTTAAAAAGTAATTTATTTTTTCATGACTTACAATCTTTGTGTTTCCATCTAGATATTAAGTAAGTTGTCATGTAGCCAATACAATGAAATATTTTTTTCTTCTGCACTTCATTTTGTCTTAATTGGACTCTCGTAATGACGGGTTGGCATCCAGGACAGCATATTTAATTAAAGTTCTAGTTGTTGTGGGTTTGAGCATAGCTCCACCCCTTTCAAGTTGGCTACACTACTTTTCATCGGCCTCCACCCATTCAGCTGTCTCCTGCAGCCCCCCTTTAATTTGAAGTAACGAGCCACCACTGGAAGAGGTACTTAAAAGCTTGTTAAGCACCTTCCTGATGTCAGAAAAGTGCTTAACAATCATGCCTTTTCTTCAAATCAGAACATTGACTATAGTGACCCATACACTACAAGTCATTATCTTTCAAAAATAAGATGCATGACAAAACATCTAGATCCTAGCAGCATGCAGAACTCCAGTTGAAGAAGTGGAGTGTGACACAAAGTTATTGACGGCTTCTGCCCTGGAGCTACCTATTCTATAATTGGCGCTGCTCAGAAGTGTGCACAGAAAGTTGTTATAGCTTGTATGTGCATGTGGATGGTGGAGAATGGAAACAGTAAGATTATTATTATTTCTTAAATTCTCCTCACAGTCAAACCTTAGAGGTGTGCAGAGAAGTTCATTATAACTTGTTTAGGACTGGAGAAAGTGTGGTCATTATTTCTCTAATTTCCCTCACAGTTAAACCTCAGGGGTATAATGCACAGAAGGCCACTACGGATTTTGTGGGGCTGTAACAGTAACTGTTCACACAATCTTACCCAACAGGCATGCACACAGCATCACTATCGCTTGTGTAGGGACAGTGTACTGTGTAGCAGAAACAGGCTGGAATACATAACAGGGATCATTTTTCTTCAGTTTTCTCACAACCACATATCAGAAATGTATACAGGCGGCTAACTTTGGGAGGTGGAGATAAGGAGGCTTACTGTGAATGGACATCGGCCACCCAGTCAAAAGGATACAATGCCAACAACTGTTTGGTCGACACCATTTGTTTGATGCAGACAGATGACTGACATGTGTGTGAGATCAACAATCCCTGTGTAGGGGAACATTCCCTTTCCCAGGGTATTGCGTGATCTGGGAGTTAGTATGTATAGTCAGCAGGGGGTATGAGAGGCACAGGGGTTTTGCCCCCTGAAAAAACACTTGTGATTGGTTTAGTCCACTCCAGGGTAATCCTTGGAGAATATGCAGAATGTGTCAATATTTGTTGAGTCAATGTTTTGATGTCAACCATACAAGTGTCGGCATTGTGTCCTTTCGAGCAAGTGTCCAACACCCATTGTGAATTTACATCTGTGATCACCAAGTTAAAATATATTACTATATTCTGGCTGTCAGATGGTGGTAGCTGTTTTTAGGGTTGGGATGAATAGGCAAGTGGTATGATGTATGACACCAGTAACTTGAAATAAATGACTGAGGCCATTTATTCATTCACTTTCATCCCAATTTAATAACAGGATATGCAAAAGATGACTATATTTTCCTTTCTTTTGACAGGGAGACAGATACACTTTTAATACATGACTCATGTATCTTTGCAAGCATTTATCTTCTCAGTTTATTGGGAACTAGTTTTTGTCAGCTTTGATCATTAAGCCATGGGCACAACTTATTTCTTCCTTGAAAGGAAAAATAAGACTGGATTTCTTTAGTTAGATGTGACATTTGTCCATGCCATAATTATAACAAAAGGCTGGGAAAAAAAAACTCTAAAATGTACCTCACATCATCTATAATCCTGTGGCTTCTGAGGTCCAAGTAGCCTCCAGACTATCAGCTTAACTCTATTATTTTGTCTTAAGTTATTACATGCAGTCTTGGCCATTTTGCGAGTAGTGAAAGGATGCAGGAAGACAATGAAGAGCAAGAATGAATTTCTTTCATTAGCCATCATTTTTGTTCAGGCCATCTTTGGCTGTAAAATGGAATTCAGAGCTTCTAGAACCCAATGGCTTCAGTGTGCGTGTGTGTGTGTGTGTGTGTGTGTGTGTGTGTGTGTGTGTGTGTGTGTGTGTGTGTGTGTGAAAGGGGGGACTGAAACCACTGGCTTTGCTTGATTATTTCCTCATTGATTTTGATGTAATCTTAGCCATTTTGTATGTGTTGAAACAATGCAGGAAAAATCTGAGGAGCTCAACAAAGTGTAAGAAACAAAAAAAATAACCTGAATAGTATTGCAAGACTAAGATGGGGGAAATGTGGGGGGCACAATGGGAGCTATGTGGGGGGTTGGACAGAGAAAGACCCATTGAGTCTTTTTCCTAGAGTTTCATTTCACTGAAGGACATAGTCAAATATTCAATACTACCAAGGACTGTCCCATTTAAGTAAATCACACAGCTACTCAACAATGTTTGTTACTGTTCATAAAACATTTTATAATACTGTAACATCTGGATAGTAAAAAGCATGTAAGATGCATGGTTCATTCAGATTTCTGGTATACAACAATCCTTTTGACTGTATATTTATTTATTACTGCATATCATCTACCTGGTAGCATAACAGTGTTAAACATGCCCTTGCAGGCATACTTCTCAAGCTGTTTAATGTATGTTTAGTTACTACATTTGTCCCTGATGATTGGAGCAATGCAGTGGTGATGCACCTCCAAAGACTGGCCCTACAACTGACCTGGGTAGTTAAAGTCAGCCTACAAGCCTCATCTGCAAAACCATGCAGTGTACTATAACTAACATCATGAAATGTGATCTCAAGACTCTTGTTTGAATTAATCCTCAACAGTTTAGCTTTGTCAGGGGAAAATCCTATCTCTTTAATGTAGTAAACTTCTTCAAAAGGGTTACAGAGGCTGCAGATGGTGTCTATGCAGTGCATGTGATGTATCTTGACCTGATGAAGGACATTTCCCCATGCTGGCATCATACAAATGTTAATTGCTTTAAAAATCAACACCATATGTGGTAAGGTAGACAGCAAACTGTCTGAAAGACAGAACCCACTCAGTGTGATCTGCAACTGCCTCATCAGGAAGTATGAATGTGACCAGTGGTAGCCCCTCAGGGCTCAATTTTTGAACATCTCCTTTTTGAAATTTACTTCTCTGATCTCAAAGTGGAGAGCCAAGACCTCTGGCTGATAAAGTTTGCAGATGATTGCAAACTGGAGGCTGCTGTTAAGTCACAGTATGACACCCAAACTCTCCTGAATTAACTGTTCCTAGTAAACCCTTGGTGTATTAAAAATGAGCTCAAACCAAATGCTCAAATGTGCTATAATACATTTGGTAGAGAACCCCCTCCCCTGATAATACTGTACAGCCAACACACAGCTACAAAATTAAACATTTATCAGGGATCTAGATACATGGACTAATAGCTCCCTTTCTTTAACCATCATTTGACAACAGTTGTTAGGAAATCCTTTTATTTTAACCCACCTAATTGCCAAAGGAATATCATCATGACCTAAAGAAGTAATCATTGCCTTATACTCAGCTTTGATCAGGACAATTATTCAGTACAATGCTTCCTTTGGGTTGTATCTCATTAATCATATTGAACAATTAGCAAGACTCTAAGGGTTCCTAACCAAAAAGATCACAGGCTTAAAGTCCCTGCACTATGAATATATGCTAGAAGCTCTATTCCTTTATTTGTTGTCTTAATGACTTTTGATGGAAGATCTGTCTTGTTTTCTGCACCACTAGAGATCTAGTTGTCCTGAACCTCCTGTTTCTCCACATGTCCAATATCTCCATCAATACTAGAAAAAGGAACCTAAATCTTCATCAACAGATAAATACTGCACAGTGGAGAGGCGTGCTTATAAGGCAGCACCCTCTAAACCTTTGGAATAAACTTCCCCTGCATGTTAAGCAGTGCAATTCACTATCTTACTTTAAACATAAACTAGTGACTGGATGGGCATCGACACATTTACTCTGGGTTTTACTGGTATGACCCTGATGAAAAATGGTACTGCCTGAGGGAGGGTACTGGCAAAGAGTGAATTGTCTTAAGGTTTGTTGGCCTTGGAATACTACAAATATGTGAATCTAAACTGTTTTTATGGCTTGCTGCCATTGTTTGTCAGGAAATTTCTGCCTTCCCCATAAAAGTCCTGAACAGCACAAAGTGGGTGTAAGAGAATAAGTAAATGAATAATTAAATACAGCAAAATAATTACTACCCTGGAAGTCAGTCTAGCTTCAGTGAAATGTACCTCTGTGACAAATTCTGCCTAAAGCAGGCTATTAGACAGGATAGCCAAGGCATACCATGGTACTCAATGGGGGAAATACAATAAACACACAGGTCTAAGCCAACTTATGGAAATTAAATGTACTTTTTAACTGTATGAAGTATGTACATGAATGTAATGTCCTATTGTACTTGCGTAAATTGATATCTTTACTGCTGTTGATCTCGGGTGCTTGCTAGAAAGGGTCAAAAGACCAACCACTTAACTGGTAAACAAAAAGCAATCAATAAAGAAACTGTCCAGAATTTTGCAAAACATCTCTAATTTTGCCTCATATTTTTGCCCTGTCCCTTGTAAAATATTAGATTTTTTTGATAAATCACTCAGTATCATTCCTGCCCTCTCTCCAGAATTTCACAACATGTCCAGATTTTTGCCTTATATTTTTGATCTGTTCTTCATAAAATATGTGGTTTTCTGGCAAACCTTTGTGGACTGTGCCCATTAAATAATGAGACATTTGAAAATGAGACTTCATATCCTTCAGAAAATGTAAGCTAATGCAAAGCATATTATTTTAGTAACTTTGTAAGTTTAAAAAAGCAATATTTAAAATCTGCCCCTGATTTTGGCCCTTAATTCTCCCACCATAATTTTAATGAATAAGTAATATTTAAAATCTGCCCCTGATTTTGGCCCTTAATTCTCCCACCATCATTTTAATGAATAAGTAATATTTAAAATCTGCCCCTGATTTTGGCCCTTAATTCTCCCACCATCATTTTAATGAATAAGTAATATTTAAAATCTGCCCCTGATTTTGGCCCTTAATTCTCCCACCATCATTTTAATGAATAAGTAATATTTAAAATCTGCCCCTGATTTTGGCCCTTAATTCTCCCACCATCATTTTAATGAATAAGTAATATTTAAAATCTGCCCCTGATTTTGGCCCTTAATTCTCCCACCATCATTTTAATGAATAAGTAATATTTAAAATTGTCCCAGGTTTTGAGCCTTCATTCCCGTTATTTTTCGCTTTGTCCAAAATTCTTGACGAAAGAAGTTGATTGGTACACCACAGAAACTCTCACACAGGCTTTTCCATAGTAACCATGAGCTCAGGTGACGAGAAAAAGATGATTTATCACTCAAAATGTTTTTTTTTTCATCTGCCTGATCTTGCAGTTACCTTGGAAATGCCAATGCAAATGTTTCCATGTAATCGCTATTCTGACAGCAGTTTCAGCGCATGTTGAGCAGCTGTTGAAAGTGGGAGGGATGCAAACATCTAGCAGTTTTAAAGATACCACCATACATACCAAATGCAGGTTTAGAGATGCTGTACACTGTATGAGACTGTAAAACTGCATAGTATTTCCTTTGCTTTTAATAAAGTATTTTATAAAACTTCTGCTCATGTCAATAATATCAAATCAAATACTTTATGTCCATTATATATATATATATATATATATATATATATATATATATATATATATATTAGTGAAAACATTTCTACTTTTTCTTAAATTTAATTATTATAAATAAATATGAGTTTTAAAATGGAAAGCTCCAAGTGTTTACAAAATGTACTATTGTAAAGGAATGGAAATAATTACTTGAATTTCTGAGATCAGCAAGCATGATTTCAGTGTTTAAAGCACAATATGTTTGAATGCATAAAAAACAAGTAAGCAAAAAAATATTTATTAAGTAAAGACAAGAGGAAATACTCTGAAACAGAAGTAAAAATGCAAACTGATGTATAAAGTTTTACATCCTGTAGCCCTGGTTCCTGGTTTGTCTCATGATATAAGCACTGGCAACATTTTCTCCAGTTTAAGTAACCATGGAAGTTATGAGCGTCATCCAGACATACAACAGAAGTACACAGTGTCAACAAGGAAAACAAAAATACAGGGCTAGAAAACACAAAATGGACAGGAATTTGCTCCAGGTAAAAGAATTAGGCAAGGCTACTGCTGAATCTTAAAAAAAAAAAACTCCCATTAATATACTGAAGGAAATCAGTATATCAGAGAAGGTGAGTTTTATCAAAAGGCTCATTAGTTAAAATGATAAAAAAGTCAGACTGATAGAGAAGGACCCCAAGTTAAGAATACTTTAAGGGGAAATAGAAACAGAACCTAAAGAATGGACAAATGGGTCACATATAAAAAGAAAAATAAAACAAACAAGCAAAAAAAAAAAACATACTAACAAACATGTGACCCAACCCACTCCAATGGACTTGTGGGATACCAACATGAAGATTGAAGTCAGTAAATAATAAATTATGGCACACATTTGAATTTCAGACTTCATATCCCTCAGAAAATGCATAATAATGGAAACCTGTTCCACTAGCAACTATCTGAGTTTACAGGAGCAATATTTAAGTCTGACCCTATTCAGGCCTTTGTCCTACCATTATGGCTTTGTCCACATTTCTTGCTCTGAGAGATTGAGAGGTATGACAAGGACAGTGTTGCCAGCATAAGGCTTTTGTGTTAGCCTAAACTTCATTTGCACTAGTTTCAGTAGTTCCTCATTTAAACATCGATAACAAATAGCAATAGTGTAGAGATCCTGGCTGCAGAAAGCAGCACAGACTTGTGCTAGCTGATGGGAAGCACAGGCTCCTAACAGCATGGGAAACCGACATGGTAAGTCATTGACAAGGCTGCATGTTAACAGCAGCATCCTCATTTATCGGGTGGGCACTGCATCTGTCAATTTAAAGCATCGCACCTTCTGTTAATATGAAGTACAGTTTATCCCTTGCACATAATCCAACAAATAATCATGCTGTATTTACATCAAAAGTGGACCCATGAAAAAAATTACTTCAATTGTTCTAAAAAATATGCAATGTTGTTAGAGCTTATCCATCAATTTTATTAATTGTTACTAATATGTTAGCTAAGCTTATACATTTCATCCCAAAGTGTCTGTGCAATAACTTGAATAACAGATTTTGAAACATTATTGGAATTTTCCTAAAATGACCAAGTTCCTGAAACACACATTTCATTGTACCTGAACAAATACGAGAAGGGCAGACACATTCAATGCCAATGTTATTAAAATATATTTACAATGTAATCATAACAAAAGCAGACATGAGCTAAATTATTAAAAAAAAAAAAAAAAAAAACACAAAGCAAAACTAACTGCTAGAAACTGCTGTAAGGCAATGAGCATTCATTGTAAGCACGTGCACTATGATAAACATACAAAAAAGTGTAAAACGGCAATGGCGTATGATGGAACCAGGAGGAAAAGACTCCTCTTTTTCTTCCATCATATTCATCAACAGTTAACAGAAGCGAGCCCACAGTTTTAAAGATCAAATGATGGTATGCGGCACATTTGTTCTGCCTACTATGCAATATGAGCACAAGGTGTACACACCTCTCTTGTTAGATTGAACACACAATAGTAATCAGTGATTAGGACCGGTTTGAACACACCCACAACAAAAATGAAAAAATCCTTGCTCAAGTGAAAACATACACATGTAGACTGTGCATAGCCCTCTGAAAATGCAAAATCATAGTCAAGTAGTTGGAGCATCTTGCCCTTCTCTTCAGATGGAGTTACTTGATTTCTGGTTTGTTGTCTTTTTCTTTTCATATATGCCAAAGTGTGCATCCTTCCACCTTCCACCCATCTCAGCACCTTAACTCCATCAACTATCAAGTGCCTTCACTGCTCAGGTACCATTTGTGTAATATATACATAAGTACTTGACTTGTTGTCATACCCCACTTTGGCACCCTCTCCCAAGAAGCGTCATTAACCTTAATCATGACTGCAAAGAAATATTTTTTTCCCTGCTGTTAGGGAAGAAAGCAGTGGTTACTTACTTGAAAGATGGAGTCCCTCCCAGATGTAGCAGTACTCCGGAGTCCAGACCAACATCAACAAAGCTCCAGGGACAGAAAGTTGCATGGTGTGGAGAACTTTCAGGTCCATATCACAGGTGGCAGCCAATGTCCCTCAAGTATTTTACTTCTTTATTTACATTTTTTGCGACTACAAAATGAACATGTGAAAACCAAACAAGGTGGTGTTTCAATCTATATTAGAGATAAATTCACCTCCCATCTAGTTAGGCTGGACAACTCTATGGAGTTACTCCAGGTCCAAGTTACAGTGAGTAAGACCCCAGTTCAAGTCATAGCCAGTTATAGATCCCCCTCCATGGATCACGACATCCAGGAAGCCTACTTGACCAAACTGAAGACAATGCAAATTTTACCAAACACACTGATTATGGGAGATTTCAATGATCCCATCATCAACTGGGAAACCTACACTAGCCCTAACTCACTAGCACAAAAGTTCCTTGACTTTGTTAATTCAAATGCCCTTGAATAAATTGTCTGTACCCCAATAAGGTACCATAGAAATATCTCAAGATAGTACTGACATCAGAAATATTACATCTAATAATTAGAAGATTATAAAAGCTAATACAGACCTAGTTGACATGCTAGAAAAACAGCCTTTCTTTGTTTATAAAAAGCACAGTAACATTAAACAAATGTTACAACATGACCACACTAAAGTTGGGACTCCACATACCAACAAAAATAAAGGCACTTTTAAGTGCAATGGTTGTACTGCTTGTAGGTTTATATATGAACGGCCCTATGTGATGTTAGAACATTTACAGTACACTATAGAAATACCTAGAGGATCTACTTGCCAGACTAAAGGGACAGTATACATAGCTTTTTGTTTAAGCTGTCCAAATAACTGTACAGGAATTAGCACTAGGAAGCTGGGCATCAGGATAAAGGAACATCTTTATGATATTAAAACAAAGAATGAAAATGATGCCCTTTATAAACATACTATTAGCTACATTAATTATAAGAAATTTCTCTTTGCAGTGGTATAACACATACCTTATGATTTAAGGGAAGGAAATTATAAAAATCAGGTGGAACAAACAGAAACTGAATGGCAAGTAAGATTAGCAGACACATCACCAGGTTTAAATGACTCCATAAATATTAAATGTTTTCTCAAGGACAGTAGGTTGGCTAAAGGAGTTTAGGTATTAAAGGGTTAAATAGAGTGGCAATTAACATTGTATGTGTTTTTTAATTGTATTTTTATTATAATTGGTTAACATGATTTTATTTCAAGCATTTAAGCTTATGTATCTTTTGTGTAATTAATTTCTGAAGAAGTGCATTGCTATTGATGAAAGCTTGAAATAGTTACATTAATACTAAAGAGTTGTTTTAAGGCTTGTCTACTGGTTTAACAGTGGTTTTAAATATGCCGTTGTTTTATATCATTGATTGAAGACTGTACCCATTTTTATTTTATTTTTTGTCTTTATCAAAGGCTATTGGAAAATCCCATTATCCACAGATACTAAGACAAAGATGACATTTTCTATGTCTGACGACCTCTTCAATTACAGAATGTAGCGTTTGATTTCTATACATACATACATACATACAAATATTTCAGGCATGGGCATTAATACCCTTCTAGCTTGCCAATATACCAAAACACTTGTTCCCATAATAAATGTCCAGGCTGTTCTTAAAAATGTCTAAACTAGTACTTGCTTTAATGTAATTTGGTAATGTGTTCCAAGCATCAGCTACTCTGTTAGAGAACCAATTAGCACACTTCTCATTCCTATAGAATCCTCTGCATGGGTTATCTGATGATTCTGTAGTACTTTTTGATAACCCCAAACATTCCCAGAGATAGTTGTCTCTAAATGCCCTATATACCCGTGTAAGATCTCCTCTTAAATATCTGTAAGAGACACTGTACAAGTACAGATATTTTAGTCTTTCATAATAACTTAAATTTTCCCATCCATGGATGCCCTTGGTGTATTTCTGATCTACTCTTTCCAGTTTATTCATGCTTGTTTTCCTATAGGGTTTTCATATTGTTATTCCATACTCAAGTTTGGGTCTAATGTAACTAACAAACAATGACTTCATTATGTTTGATTTCCTAGACTTTATAAATATTTTTATACAACCTATAGTTCTATAATTATCATTAGCCAATTGGCTGATATGATTAGAAAAAACTCATATCTGAATCTACCCATATACCCAGGTCCTTAAATGAGTCTACAGTTTCAATCACTGTGTGCTGTATTAAATATTCACCTTTCAGTTTACGTCTCCCAAATCTCATATGCTTAGTTTTTGATGTATTTATCAACATATTATTTTCCTGTGCTCAAATGGTCAATTTAGTCAAATTATTTTGCAGACATGCCTTATCTGTAGCACTTGTAATTAGTTTACCCAATTTCTGGTCGTCAGCATATAGACTGTAGAACACCTCAGATGAAAAAGTAAAGTCTGAAAGATACAATATAAACAAGTAAGGGCATAGGACAGAGCCCTGTGGGACACCTTGACTGTAACCAAGGATTTCACCTGTCCAGTTGCTGTATGATACTTGACATGTCCTATTTGTAAGCCATGCAGCTATCCATCTTATCAACAGTACATCAATTCCTAGTTGTACTAATTTATTGATCAGTGTTTTGTGTATGTTAAATCTATATAAATCACACCACAGCACAATTTTTCATTCATAGCTGTTATTATATTGTTATAGAACATCATGCTACAGGTGGTAATAGATCTATTTTCAACATATGCATGCCGATATATGGTTTCAAGTCCCAACCTATCCATTTATGACAATAACTTATCCAGTATTACCTTCTCCATTATTTTTCCACAACATAAAAGTAGACTTAAGGGTCTATATGATTCTGGGTTTGTCCTACTCACCTTTCCCTTAAAGACAGGTTTAATAAGTGCATGTCTCCAATCTTGAGGAATCTCCCCATATTTATATTACCTAGTGAATAATAGATATAATGGTACTGTAAGTTCTTGCTGAAGTGTTCTCAGATCAATGTTACTAATTTCGTCTCCTCCCTGTGCTTTGTTTGGATCCAGTTTGCACAGTAGTTTTTCAATATAATCTAATTTGATTCCAGAATCTGCGGTTACCTGGATGTCACTAGGACAACTTACCATCCCTTTTGTGGAGCCAAACTGTTTTGCATAAGATTTTGTAAATATATCTACAGTCTGTTCTGTATGAGAATAAATTTTAGAATCTGCACACAGTTTATCAATTTGTGTATCTTTACTCCTTCCACATCTTATGTATCTATAAAAAGGTTTCCTATTATGCTCAATATCTTTATATAAATTTTCATAATTTTTTTCTTGATCTTGTCTAACACTATGCTTAATCTGTTTGTCCAGCTAGTTTATTTCAGTTTTCAAAGTTGTCAGTTTGACCTTTCTTCCATTTCTTATATTTTTTGTCTCTCACCTTAATCAGGTATCTTGTTCTTATGGAAATATACCCCCCTGATGTTGCGTGCCTAGATCCTGATGTTAAACATTTTTTTTTTACTTTTTGCACTCAAAGAATTTCTCTTTCAAAACTTTCCACATTCCATCTGCAATTTTTCCATTGAACACCTCACTGCACTTAATTTTGTATAGTAAGTGTTTTGCTTCCTTATAATCTGTAATTAACCTTATGTGCATTGGTTTATATTTCAGTTTGGCAGAATTATCTAGCAACAAATTAACCTGAATAACCCCATGATCACTGCACATCAATGGTGGTAAAACTTGACTTGAAGTTACAGTAATTTTTTTGGGAACACAAACAATATCTATTATATTTCATCCCCTGGTAGGTTTTTTTACAATCTGAAGCATTTGTTGTTCCTGAATATACTCTGTGGATAATTTCTTTACTAACATTGTTGAATCAATATTATTCCAGTCTGTTTCTGGTAAATTTAAGTCCCCAGCTAATATTATTCTTCCTGCGTTTCATGTAAGAAATGTATGAATTCCTCTAGGCCATCTGCACTTGGCTTTGGTGGTCTATGCACTCCAACAATTGTTATATGTTCCAGGGTTGTCTTTATTGTCTCAGGTATACAGTCTATAGTATTGGTGTTATTATTGAATGTGTAATAATCACAGGTTTCATAGCTATGTTTAATCCCTGTCATAACACATCCATTTGATTTTTTGTTAGAATGTCTGTTACAGTAAAAATATTTATACCCTGTCAGAACTGATTTCCATTTATTGTGTTTAACCATGTTTCACAAATAATAACAACATCAATTTTGTGGGACTGTAACAACGTTTCTAATAAAAAAACTTTATTATTAATGCTCCTAGCATTAACAACCATCAGAGATGCATCAAATGTTGCTATCTGTGAACTGTTACATTTTTGACTTGGCAAAAATCCTGGCTAGTGTTTGTCAAATATTGCACGATATCTGCTGCAAAAATTCTCTTCCCTGATCTAGACAAATGCACACCATCCTGTCTGAACACGTGTGTGCCCAAAAGAAGGCTCGGATGCTCTACACATTTCCATTTTTTAAAACAGGACATTTTTTCCATGTAGGTGTTTATACAATAAATCTTTTCATTCACAGTGACCTGACTATCCTTTCTACAGGTGATTTGTGAAAAATACGTCCTAACACCAGTACAAGCTATACTATCTAGGAGGGCTGTCAGTTCCCGACTAACAGTCAGTGAATCTTTGTTGGTGACATCATTTGTACCAACATGAATAAAAACAGATCCATACTTCCTTACATTAAGGTGTTCCAAGGCTTGTTTCACATCTTCTATTTTTGCTCCTGGCAAGCATAACACTACTCGATGTTCATTATCATCTCTGCAAATATAAGTATCAGTTCCTCTAAGAACTGTATCTCCAATTACAAGAATATCTTTGCTGACCATCTCTGAAGAATCTTCAGCTTCTAATACAGTAATTATTTGCTCTATTAATTGTTATGAAGGATAGATCTTCATCACTATTAGTCTTATTAATTCCACTGTTTTCATTGCATATTAAATTCTCATCCAGCTGGCACTGTAAATCCACAGCTGGAGCCATGCAGTCAACATCAGTCTTTCTCTTCTTTTTTTCTTATAGTAATGTTCTTCAGTCCTTCCACGTTCAATTTTGATTTCTTCCTTTTCACCTGCCCCTTGCCTCTTTTTTCTTATCTTTTCCATTGGAAAGGTGATGCCTTTTTCTGTAGACTGAGGGTTTTCTGATAGACAGATGTCTTCATTCCCTGTCACCAGTGTGTCACATAACAAAGCAGAATAATTTTTACTACATATTCTCTTTCCTTTACAGCCATTAGTCAGTTTCTTTTTCTTCCTTGTTATTTGTTGAGAACTTATTCCTTTCTTTCTTTCTTTTTTGCTTCCTTCTAAACAAACCGGATCCTCATATTGCTGAGTACTTGCATCCACAATTCCATAGTTCTCGGGGGCGTGTGTGTGTGTATATATATATATATATATATATATATATATATAAAATTCTATGGAATATCTGCAATGCTCAACAGACTAATGGATAAAATCTTTAGTCCCACACCAAATATCCATCTGTGTACCTGGATAACATAATATTCTCTGAAGATTGGAAGAGCCATTTACCCAGTGTTCAAGCTATTTTAAACATTGTGTCCATCTGGATTGATGTCTAATCCAGCTAAGTGCAAATTAGGTATAACAGAAGCTCCTTATTTCTGCTATGTAATAGTCCAAGTGCTTGTGAAACCACACTGTGAAAAAGTTAAAACTGCAAAACTAGCATGTGTCAATCATTAAAAGCAAGTGAAAACTTTTTTGGGTCTGCCATGGTATATTTTATTTGATGTCATTGCTGGGGTTAATACACATGTACTTTCTCATGTGTGTGTTTGCGTGTATCTACAGGCATGTATTTGTGCACGTGTGCATGTACGTGCATGTGTATATGCATGTGTGCATGTGTGGGTGTGTGTGTGTGTGTGTGTGTGTGTGTGTGTGTGTGTGTGTGTGTGTGTGTGTGTGTGTGTGCGTGTTTGCAGTTTCACATCATGAAAAGTACAAAATGAAAGTATCCTATCTTACTCCCTAAAACATATTACTTCACAAAGCGACTGTCCCAGTCTTTGCAGTACCCAAATACTCTTCCCAGATCCCTTCACTCAACATCTTGAAGAATAGCTCGGCTGCACCTTCCAACATTACTCATAAAAGCACATATATGACTATGTGTGATGAATTAGGTTCATACTGCCTGGGTCAGACATAAACTAGTTAATGCTACCTGCATAAAACCTCATTCTATCTAATGACATTGCATAAGACACTCTAGTATTAAAGGTTTGTGTGTGGCACAAAGTTCTCTCCAGTCGGTATTAGAAAACAAGAAAACAAAAACTATACATGCAGAGATTATGTCTTAGACTAACCAGACTATACATGCATGGTAGGGACCAGACATTCTCAGAGTGTATACCTAATTGTAGCTTGTTATCCATTTTCTGTTTTATTCATCAAACTCACTGCAGTAGAGTCCAGATCTAGTTTAAGTTGACGTGGTCATTTTTATGTAGTTACTGTGCATTAATTTTTTTTAAATAACATGATTTATGAATTCTTAGCATTTTTTTTTTTACTTTTACTCACTGCCTATTTTGTTAGCAAATCTAATGTTTATTTTTGCAGGTCACTTTTTTCAGATTGTGTGTATATGTTAAAACAGAAAAGCATTGCATATTGTCAAGTATGCCCTTTCTCAAGAATCTAATGGAGACACATACATAAATATAAAATATATGTAAAAAGTAATTAGTTCAAAATGTTACTTCTCTGTTCCCCTTTTCTTTATTAATTATTTTAAAGCCTTTGATGGAATATTGGCCTAGTAGGTGTATGGAACCAATTTTGCCCTGGCAAATGATACATCTACATGCAATATGACTTCACCACTTTTTATCATCTGCAAATTCATTAATAATGACATTATATGCTAATAGAATGGCAGTTGCTGAACATATTTTCCCAAGCTGCAAGGTCAAAGCAGTTAGAGGATTTTTATGACTTTGTTGTGGGCAGAATGGTGATGTAACATGTCAGCTGCCAGACTGCATGATGTTCCCCACAGAATACCTAATGACAGGTAAAACACCTTCTAATTAAAGAGAAAAAGACAGTATTTCATTTAAATATAATTTCCAAGTGCTTTTAAAATATAATACAAACTTTATGCAGTAACAGAACTCACAGACAGAATAATGCATATGGAGTTCAAACCAGGTTATATCTTCCAGACATATATGAAACTTTTTAAAGCAAAGTTTGTAATGTTTTTTTCAGATTGCTAAATGATCTACATATTTAAAAAATCAGAAGACTTAGCCACTTTATGCTGTTGTAGACTGCATTTTTTTCTATAACACAATGGTTGTATCACCTTAAATGGGTTGATCTGAAATAGACCCTTCAAAGCCATGTCCCAACCATACAGCAACAAATAATACAAGAGAGATGTACTCACTGTGCACCTATAATGGAGCTAATATTTTAGGACAAACAGAAATGCAAGATAATATATACATATATACATACAGAATGATACGAAAAACGGAGTGACTAAAATAAAATGGAATACAGACATGACATATGTTTTCTGCATGCGTGCATTTTAAGACATTCATGATGGCAGTATCTAAGCTGAAAAAGGCAACTTACATTACAATTTATTACAATTCAAATTAATAAACCAGTAATTTTTTTTATTTTTGTATCCTACATAGTGAAGCACCTATGGCACAATTAACAAAGACAGGAATAATATGTTCACTATTAATATGCTCAGTGATTTCAATATAAAGCTAATTAAAAGAAATGGTACTAGCCTGGACCTTTCAACCCAGCTCTGAAATGGGTCATCAATCAGTGCACAGGTAGAAACCGCACTGTCCAAAGCCAAAAATAAAGCTTCCAAGGGACCTGATAATATACCTGGCTGTGTGCTACATGAATTTCAAAGGGAACTGGCACCACACCTGAGTTTTCTGTTTAATCACAGCCTCACTTCAGGCTTTGTTCCCACCAATTGGCACTCCACCACAGTCATTCCACTACACAAAGGGGGAGCAACTACTGACCCTGGAAACTACCGCCCCATCAGCCTGACAAGCCTGATCTGTAAGGCCATGAAGTACATAATTATGGACTTTATAAATAGAGATATAGGGAACCTTCAAACCCTGGAACCCTCGCAGTTTGGGTTTGTGAAAGGCAGATCATGTCTGCTCAACCTGATAGACTTCTTTGAATCTGTCACCAGAGTGGTCAATGAAGGCAAGGTAGTCCTTACAGCCTACCTCGATCTAGCTAAGGCCTTCAACATCATCCCCCACTCAGGGATCATTGATAGACTCTCTAACCTAGGCTTTATCCCCTACATCATAAGATGGATTGCCAACTGGCTCATGGACAGAACCCACAAGGTGAAAATAGCAGTCTCAAAATCTGACTACCAGGCAGTTACAAGTGGAGTCCCACAGGTATCTGTCCTGGGTCCTCTCCTGTTTGGCATCTACTTCTCTGAAGTTCAGGCCAACACAAAGGGACTCTGGTTAACCAAATTCATGAATGACTGCAAACTGGGAGCTGTTATAGATTCTCAAGCTGATGCAGGCATCCTACAAAAAGGCCTCACAGAGACAAACGACTGGTGCCAGAACTATGGTCTTAAGCTCAATGCTAAAAAGTGCATCATCATTCCCTTTGGGAAAAATATGGTGTGCATGAACTACCACATTGATGGTAGTCCACTCAACTCCCAAGGCGTGATAAGAGATCTAGGGACATAGGTAGATAGCAACCTCTCCTTCGACAACCATGTTGCCACTGTCATTAGAAAGATCTTCTACGTGGCACACCTCATTGCAAAAGGTTTCTCATCCAGGAAGAAAGAAGTCATAATCCCTCTCTACTCATCCCTCATTAGACCCATTATAGAGTACAATGTTCCATTTGGCATGCAGCTCACTGGACACCTACAACAACTGGAGAGGCCACAGAAATTCCTCACAAAGAGGATCCTAGGACTCAAACACATGCCCTATGCAGAAAGACTCTAAAAACTCCAGCTTTACTCTATCTCATATCGCCTACTTAGAGGCGATCTCTGCTTGAGATATAAAGCCATGCCTGACCCAATGTTGCTAGATATGCTTCATCTGAAAAAGTACCAATCCCTCCGCACCACATGCTCCAAAGACCTCGACCTAATCACCACAATAAATAAAACCTGCTGGAGGGACAGGCTCCTAACCTAGAGACTTCCAATACTCTGGAATAAACTTCCCATTCATGTCAAGCAGAGCACTTCACTAGCCCTCTTCAAGAAAATTCTTGACGAGTGGATGGGTAACAGGAAATTCACCCTGAGGATCACTTCAACAGCCTTGCTCAATAGGGGCACAAGGAACTAATGTCCGGCAACAGGACAAGTGGGAATATTCTTAGGCTAGGCTTGTATTGGCTCCAGGGTCATTAGCCTAGTACTCACCTATGAACCTATAAACATATAAATGCATCTAAATGAAGACTGAGGATCTAGGTTTTCAATTCACAATGTAACATGACCTTCTATGCTCTCTGTCTGTCTTTCTGTCATCTGCTCGCCTGTCTATCTTTCTCTCTCTCACTCTCAAGCTGATGAAACTTCATATGAAAGCATTGTAGAAGGTAATTACTTGTATGATTGTTCAGAGGAGGATGGATTAATCAGAAAACAGATTGTTTTCTATAGATATTATAACAATACTTTTGCCACTAGAAAATGGTATGATCAACAGGTAAAGCAAAAAAAAAAGAGCAGTAAACTGCTTTCTCTGGGGAAAAGAGCTTATAGCAATGATTCATTTAGGGAAAAAGCTCATGTCAGACTGCAATGAAGGCCCCTTATTTGTTTACTAAATCATGGAAAACAATATGTAGTTGGGAATCTTTCTGGTAATATATTGCATTCTTCAAAATATTTTGCAAAAGGAAGACCACAGCCAAGCATTTTCTGAGATGTAGTCATAGCATGTATATAGCTATGACAATTTACCAAAACAATTATTACATTATGATAGGTAATGTGTTGATCAAGCAAATAAATTATATTGACATTTTTGGGCAAGCCTTAGAAAGGCAATACTTGTGCAAACAAATAAATAAGGTGAGGAGAGTAAATCTTTGTTTTTTTTTTCATAGCCATAGTTCATCTGCCATGACAACACCAGAAAGTCAAGCAAAATTGTAGGCATCAATGGCAGAAACATGAAAACATGACAATGAGTCAACTACTTGGTTCAGTTTGTTTCATCACTGTGAATGGTATTAAACTGTATTTTTCCTTCAACATCACAAATAGCCAGAATTAAAAACTAGAACATAAGAGGACTCTTTTTTTTGTCCAAGACAGAATTAGTAATAGCCTCCAAAAATGTCTTGGAGATAATTCAATAAACCTTACACGGAGCGAATTTCCATGTAGGAATAGTGGTAAGGCTCGAATGTGGAACATGTTTGCCGGGCGATCCAGGAAACAAGGCTTGGGGCATGCACGAGCATCCTAACACTGTGCGGACATGCAGATATCCATGGAATGCAAATCACCTCATCTTCTGGTAAAAAACATTCAAATTAGGTGATTTTGTGATCCAGGAAGCATAAAGGCACATGTGTAGGTGCTGTGTAAGGCTGAAAAATGTATGAGGTTACAAACCGTGTACCGGAGGATAAAAATTAAACAGAGGCTGTAACAGCCCAAATAAAAGGTTGTACAATATGCAGTAGGTATGCAAATAGCTAAAACTATGGCCAGTGATGTAAAAAAGTAATGCAATACATTAAAAAGTAAACTTTTTTAAGAGATATTCCACATTTAAGCAGCACGCAGTGACTTACAAACATGCTATTCTGCAAATAAATATATAAATAAAAATTAAAAAAATATGACATTTAAAGCTACTTAGATTTGTTTCCATTATAGTGGCCAGCATGCAGATTCATGCGATGGCAGGATATAGTGGTTGCTAAGCAAATAGGCTCTGGTGTAGTGCAGTATCCAGGGTATAAGCAATTAGGTATATGTAAATGAGGCAAGTTTATTGAATAGCAAAATGGGCAACCGTGTCCGTAGGTACTAACTGTGTAAGGGCTATAACCATGGTAGTGTAGGCAGAAGAGGCAGCTGACATGAAAAGGGTGCGTGTCATGGTTTGTGTAAGCAGATTGCAGCTCAGCAGATCCTGTTTGCACTCAGCTAAGCACAGTTAAGCAGGAGGGTGTTTCTCAGGGGGCTAAGCTGTGCTTAGCTGGTTAAAGAAAAGCTAAGCATGACCATGTACAGGGAAGGACTCTTTCTGCTCAGCAATGTTTATACTAGCTCTGTGGGTTTGGTTGGAGTACCACAGGGCTTAGCAGTGAAACAGATTAAAAAAAAAGGAAAATAACCTGGGAAAGTCAATCAAGCATAAATGACTGTTAAGCCCTGTTTATTTATTTTTTATTTAACATTGGTTAACTGGGAAAATCTTACTTGGAACAAAGCCAATTTTCAGTGGAGGCCCAGGGAGAAACGCTCCAGACACATGTTTTTGAATGTGGGAGGAAACTAGAGCAAACCCACACAAATGCAGGAAGGACATGCAGACTCCACACAGAAGATACTTCAGCCGAGAATTGAACCGGAAAACCTCTTGCTGTGAGGCGATAACGCCACTGCTGCACCACTGAGATGTTCCACTGACACTGGCCCATTCAAAACCTTCAATAATATAGCTAGTAGGTGGAATTTGTCATAGTCAGCTAATTACACAGGCTGCATCTGCAGCAAACCAGTATAAGGTATGCATACACCCTTCAATCTGATTTTTCCCACTTTCTCTGCACCATTGGAGTTCACATTTGGGAATTTTAACTGTTCAAATCATAGGGGCTGCTGCTGCTCTGCTGCATCTGTATGCACTACAGGCTGAGGTCAGTGATGATGATGATGATAACAATAGGCACAGACTGAGGAGGAGAAGAGTGTTCAGGCCCAGGGTAACCTTTCAGGGCCTACATGAGCTGGAGATAGTAGAACACTACAGAGTGGACAGGGACACACTACGGCAACTCACTGAGCTCTTCCAGCCTCACCTCAGACTAGAGACAACAGAGGGGAGCCCATCCCAGTGGAAACAAAGGTATGTGTAGCCTTAAGAATCCTAGTAACAGGTACTTTCCAAAGACCTACTGGGGCCATCATGGGGATCTCACAGGCATCCGCATCAAGGGTACTCCACCAGTTCCTGGATGTCATGCTAACACAAGCCAGTGAGCACATTTATTTCCCATCACCCCTGAGGAGAGAACCATCAATATGCATCTCTTTGACCATGTAGCACACTACCCAGAGGTACTGGGTGCCATAGACTGCACTCATGTGCACATCAAAGCACCACCCAGTAAGGAGGGTAGACTCTACATCAACCACAAGGGTATCACTGCATCAACTGCCAGGTCATGTGCAATGCCCAGGGAATTATCATCAATGTGTGTGCTGGCAGCCCTGGAAGTTATGACTCCCACATCTGGCAGGCATCACAGCTGTACCAGGCATTTGCCAGGGAGGACATCCTGTACAGCCATCTAGTGGGGGATGCTGGTTATGCACTGAAACTGTGGATGATGACACCCATCAGAAATGCACACACATCAACTGAAGGACACCATTATGAGGCACACGCACAAACTAGGAACATTGTAGAGCATGGAATTGGGCTGCTCAAGTCACGGTTCCGCTGCCTTGACATATCTGGTGGAGTCCTGCAGTACTCTCCAGCCACATGTGCACACATGTTCATAGTATCTTCCATGCTACACAATATGATTCTGTGGAAACAGCTGGGGCAGGAACATCACAGGGAAGGAAAACACAACCTTCCACAATTCATGTTTTATAATTCAATATGTGGGGGTTAGTTCAGAATATATTTTCTATCTTTTATTTTTCAATTCCCTATATACATGTTATATTTGTTACATATTGTTAAGTCATGACTGCATTTACTATCATGCATTACTGCAGGTTATATTTTGTGTTGTTTCTCTTTAATTATTTATTGGTTGCATTCTCCATTTGTCTCTCAGGTGGGGTGTGTCTATAAATGGATTGTATTTTTGGTGAACTGTTCATACATTGAAGAAGGCATTGGTTACCGAAACCGGTCTGTTTAATAAAAGGTTTATTATTCAGCTATTTACATGTTTTTGATTTAATCATTCTATTTTTATTACTTCTGGATCGTATATTGCTGGCCTTGTGTTGTTTACTTGATTGGTTTGGCCGCGCATCTACCTACCTGCATAGCATCATGTTGGGTAGTACTGACAACAAGTCAGTGGGCACCATCCATACCCCTGGAATGACAGGGTGTCACAGAATGTTCGCACGTTTGCCTCATATATCTGTTCTTCTTGTCATAACATTGAATTTGCCTGGCAAACTATTTGCAAACCAATAAAGGTTGATGTGAAAACATCAATGACAGACAGCTGAGATGCAGATATCATACCCATAAGTAAATGTAAGCTAATACAAAACTGTTCTACCAACTGTGTACATTTGGAAGAGCAATATTAACAGCCTGCCCCCATGTCTGGTCCTCTGTCTGACTGTTAAATATGGGTCTGTGCTGATGTCTGTCTGTAAGAGTTTGAGAGCTATGGCCAACATGCAGCCTTATAATTACTGCAACACAAACCATCTGAGGACCACACCAGATGTATGGGGCACAATAATGGACACCCTGATAAACAGATACAGTCACAGGTGTGAGTCCTCTGTCTATCACATATTTATGCTAGAATTTGGTAAAGCAAAGATTAATATACTTACAAATTGTTGGAGCATTCCTGTACTGAGCATTTTGGATCCATTGGGCCAAGAGCACCCCCTTTCTCCATTTCAGGTCATCATAATGATGATGCACCTGTTCACTAGTGCAGGGAATTCCAGTGGCACTGGTGAGGTCATGTGGCAGATGGCCCCAGGCCTTGGACTTGTATTCAGAACCTTGGTACTGGCCCTGCAGCAGTCTGTCCTCATGGTGTTGAACAAGGAGCCCAGCCAAGACCCTGGACTCCAACATGCCCTAGCACCCAGAATTACAATCCCTTTCCAGCTCCTGCTATAGTTCCTGCATGGGTCAAACTCCAACAGGTTATGGCTGTATTCCTACCTGTGCAGATTAAATAAGGGTATTTTCCGGCTCTTTGCCACCATTGGACCATTTTTAAAAATGCTAAACACAGTTCAGCAGTGCGCAAACCCACTAAGCTTAGTTGAGCAGTGCTTAAAGTGGCAAATGCTTAGCAGTGCTTAGTGGTATGAAAACCCACTGAGCTCAGCTGAGGACTGCTTAGCAATGCTCAAACCAGTGAAGCATTGCTAAGTATTGCTCAGGCTGGTCCTGTTTAAGCATAGTTTAGCTTGGCTTAGCAATGCTTAGCAAGATTTAGCTAAAGGCAAACAAGAGTTCTACATGATAACATAAATATATATTGACATTAATTATTCATTATTGATACTTTATTATTATGTGTTTGTATTTTACTTTAATTACAGTACCTTGGTGTGTGACTCAGCTGTATTGGACATTTGTGTTTAACTGGAGCTTTTCACCTCATATCTCCACTGACACTGGGATTCTGGACCAGCTGCACTAACCTGATTAACAAATATCAATAATTAGGGCAATAAAAAAATAGAAATGATTTCCGATTTAAATGCTGAATGACCTATCTTGGTATTCAAACTGTGCACCTACTCCACATGCAGCCATGACTCAAACCATTCATCTGTGAAGATTTCAGCTGTACATTTTTATATAACTTTTCATTACATTTAAGCACTGCTACACAATGCGCCATGCAAATATGCTCAGCTAAGCTTAAACTTGAAAAAAGAGAAAGGAAAAAAAGAAACATAAAAGTTAAAAATCACATTGGGATATTTAATTTTCATGCTGACAGTACAGGGGGTGTGTTACAGACACTGTAACACCTCCCCAGTGTGACATACATAAAAAAAATTCATAAGTGTCTGAGGACACTTTTTTTTAATCTTTAAGTGCTGTACGGCACTTTGACAATGAAGGGAGTATGTTACAGACACTGTAACACAAACCCTGTGTGAAATACATAAATAAATATATTAGTAAGTGTCTGAGGACACTTTCTTTCATGTCTTACTGCCATACATATGTGCTCACTGTAACACACCCCCTAGCACTGATTCAGCAACTGTGTACATGGCTCTCCCTCAGTAGTGCACCTTCATTAATATGCAAGGCACACTGCCGAGGGGGAGCTGCAGACACGGCCACCATACACTCCATGCAGGAATTACACTATTCCTACATGGAGTTTATTAAATCCAGGGATTAGTCACTGTAACATTACAAAGATTGGATTGCATTGATAACTACTGTCTTGTAATATGGTAAGCAGTGGTATACTCAGCTTCAGCCACTTTGCATATATAATATTTTTACATAACTTGTGAATGACCATTTGTATAGCAATGCATTTCTGTTTTAATGTATTCATATTTATAAAGACAGCTTTGTTCTCCTTTGCTGTATATTTAGAGTCGATGACAAAACATCATCAGGCTATAATATCTGTCTACATACAACTCATGTAAACATTCTTTGTGGAATGAAAAACTTTCATTTGCTTGCAGTGCTGCCCATTACATGATATGCAGCTCCAAGAATAAAGACATAAATAACAACTCCAAAGGGAAACAGCAAATTGCAGTTTTGCAAAAAAAAGAATATATGGCTAATAAGAAAGTAATCATATGGTAATAAATATGCATATAACTATAAATATAGACTGAGTTAAACTTTATATCACTAATACAGGTAACAAACAAAGATAGGTAGTAGAATTATTAAGGTTTGGACATGGTGAAATAGTACTAACTCTAGAACTACAGTCTTACAAATAGAAGGTGATAAACTCTGTTAGGAAATACAACAATAAATAATACCAAAAAGCATCCAGATGCAGTGACGTGGAAAACCAAGAACAATTCACTTTAATATCAAAGTTAAAATCCATGTGAAAACAAATAGCTATAAAAGGTTAAGAGCTTTCATTGAGAGGCATCATCAGAACCATTAAATAACCATGCATAACAATCCAGCAAATAAAAGCACAAGGTTTGGGTACATACCTACAAAAACTACCAATAGTACTGTATTCTTTAAGCTAATGAATAAGTTAGAAAATAAGCCTATCAACCTTCCTTGAATTAGACCAATAAAAAAAGAAAAGAAAAATATGCAACCAATCAGCAACTAACACATTCTGTCAAATGAGCATCAAAAGATTGAATACAACCCTTACAACCAACCAATCCACTGACTGTAGTGTTCCATTTGGAAATCTTCCATATAAGTTAAGGTATAAAATACACTAGGGAAGCCAAGAATAAATGGATGACCAGGTAGGCTGCCTTAATAAATGTATGGTGGGATGTCGGTGAAGAAGCTGGGCTACCAAATAAGCCTTGAGAAAGGCTGTGCATACCCAAGCGCTTGTGGTTGAAGGCTGAGTAAAGCCTTTAGAAAGGCTTCGTATACAGGTCGTAGTTCCGGCTGGTCATGTCGCCTGGTGAGAGGAACCGCTAGTGTGGCAGCTAGAAATCAAAGATGAAACACACAGAAAAAACAGGCAAAACAACGTAAATGTGGCTCGGCTAAGGAGCTCTGCTCACCGTGGTGGCAAAAAATCAACGTAGTCGAAGTTCAGATTCTAGAAGGTCGTACTTTATTGAAGTAAAAAGTACCAGAAGTACAATCACCATCAAAGCGTAGTTCCTTAATGGAAAGAGTGATCCTGAGGATTTCCTTTTATAAGAGTACCTTGGGGTGTGTCAGTGGGAGCCAATCAAGTATGGGTGAAAAAAACCTTTATCGTGCTTGGGCATGACAACTTGAAATCACACCTTACAATCTGATAGGTAAGATACCCTGAGCCAGCTCATACGTGGTTACTAGAATCACTCTAAACCTACAATAGTGAAGTTCGGAGATTAGCTAAAATTAGCTAAAAAAATGTAGTTAACTAAAAATAGTCTTGCTGGAAAAATGTTTTAATTAACAGCCCTCATTCATTTCCATATCTTAATACATTAGTTTCTATTGATATCCATTATTTAAGAATGTTTCACTTTTTTGTTTCTCTTTTTAGTTTCTGTATCTTATTTTTTGGATATCTAGCCTGGTTCTTATTTTTTGGTCTTATTTTTTGGTTTTCTAGCCTTTTTCTTATTTTACATACATGTTATTTTACATACATGTTGTTGCTATTTCTCTAGTATGCTCGGCTTTGTTTATTATACTCTTTTAGGTCGTCCACCATCCTGACGAAGATTTCGAAAAGTGTAGCCTAACAATATATTTTACCAGCAAGGGTTGATTTTTTTCCAGCAAGACTATTTTTTAGTTAACTACATTTTTTTAGCTAATTTTAGCTAATCTCCGAACTTTACTATTGTAGGTTTAGAGTGATTCTACTAACCACGTATGAGGTGGCTCAGGGTATCTTACTTATCAGATTGTAAGGTGTGATGTCAAGCAGTCGTGCCCAATCACAAAAAAGTTTTTTTCACCCACACTTGATTGGCTCCCACTGACCCACCCCCAGGTATTCTTATAAAAGGAAATCCTCAGGATTACTCTTTCCATTAAGGAACTATGCTTCGATGGTGATTGTACTTCTGGTACTTTTTACTTCAATAAAGTACGACCTTCTAGAATCTGAACTTCGACTATGTTGATTTTTTGCCACCACGGTGAGCAGAGCTCCTTAGCTGATCCACATTTACATTGTTTTGCCTGTTTTTTCTGTGTGTTTCATCTTTGATTTCTAGCTGTCACGCTAGCGGTTCCTCTCACCAGGCGACATGACCAGCCGGAACCACAACCTGTATACAAAACCTTTCTAAAGGCTTTACTCAGCCTTCAACCACAAGTGCTCAGGTACGCAGAGCCTTTTTCAAGGCTTATCTGGTAGCCCAGCTTCTTCACTGACATCCCACCATACCTTTATTAAGGCAGCCTACCTGGTCATCCACCTACCTGGTCATCCATTTATTCTTGGCTTCCCTAGGGTATTTTATTTGTGGACATTTTTTCTCCTCTGCATAGGAACTTGAATACCCAGGTCCCACAGACAATCATTTTCCTGCTGCATATAAGTTAAGGTAGAAAAAAAAATACAGACTGAATTAAAGAAAGACTCGCATAACTTTTCATTGCCCAATCTCCAGTACTTACAATATGGTCCCACTGGTGTGCTGAAGCTGTTTTTGCTTCCAACTGCTGTTTTTTTTTTAGTTTATTTAAGCATAAATAGCTTTACGATTGCTGCAAATGTGATTTTCTGCCAGCAAGCAACCTGTCTCATTGGCTAAACCAGACAAGACAAACCTGTACTGTACCACAACCAGTTCAACACACCTCTACAGACCAGTCATAAGGAGCAGAGTTAAGTCCAGGAACTTAGTTAATTCAACCTGTCTCAGTGGCTAAATCAGACAAGACAAATCTCTACTACACCACAACCAGTTCATCCCGCACCTATACAGCCTGGTCACAAGGAACAGAGTTAACTTCAGAAACTTAGTTAATTGTATGCAAATATTGCCTTTCTAGCCGTATCTTGTAATTGAGGCTGTAAGAAAACCACTAAACCCCAGTATTACAGTAGCCCTCGACCTTCCCCTTCTTTAATATTCCTGTTACTTTACTACTATGCTAGGTAACTTTTAAACTACTTTACATAGCTTAATTTTCCCCTCTATAAGACAGTCACCCTTGCAGTGTTTATACTCCCTTTGTTCTCTATTAATAAGTGAGCAGCCACCATTTCTATAGAATAGTAATGCAGGCTCTGCCTGCTCATCTGTAGCTTACAGGTTGTTTTTTGGTCTCCACACATTTCTGCTTTTGCTCCTAGTACATACAATTAGGATGAGCTGCCCACTTTCCTCTGGGATTTCACTTTCTTTTTCACTCCCATCATGCCTTGTGGCACTTAAATAGATAACCGTGGGGATTTATGCCATCTTTTCATTTCACGATCTCCAGCTACTCGCAGTGTCTGGGTCCCAGTGGTGTGCTGAAGCCATTTTTGCTTCCAAATGCTGTTTTTTTTGGTTTATATATAATTGAATTTGCTCATAGCTGTGCTACATGACTTACTGTGAATATATATTTGGATATTGAATACCTGCTAATTTTAGCTGTATACCTGTTTGATAAGTATAGCTGCTGAACTGTATGACCTGCATATGTAGCTGTGGAGATAGTTTTTGTTTAGTGCATTTCCTGATATGTGCTTATCTACATGATAGGCAAAGAGTTGTGTGCTATGTCATATTTTTTGTGCATAACTGTGGTACTTACTATATACCCTGCCTGACCTGTTTCTGGTACATGCTGTCAGGCCAAAACTTGCATTTTCTGCTAATTAGTATTTTATCGCTGGTTACTAACATCTCTCCTTCATGCTATTCTCTACTCTGTCCTGTCTATCCCCTTCAACTCTTCTGCTCTCTTCTCTTCTTTTTTGCATCATATCGCCTTCCATTTCTGAGCCCTAATATACTCTTCAATCTCCTGTCTACCCTTCTATCTCTCTACTTTACACTCTCAGACCTCTAATTAAATAGTCCTTACTATCTTCATCTATTTCCACCTTACTTTTCCCTCTTATCTATTTTTTTGTGTGTCTTTTTCTTCTAGCAACATGTCTCAGTGGTTAAACCTGACAAGACAAACCTCTGCTGCATCACAGCGAGTTCCACCTGCTCCTCTACAGCCGGGTCACAAGGAGCAAAGTTAACTCCAGGAACTTATTTAATTGAATGTGAATATTGTCTTTCTAGTTGTATCCTGTAACTGAGGCTGTAAGCACACCACCAAAATTAGTTTTACAGTAGCCCTTGTCCTTCCCCTGCTTTATTATTCCTGTTACTTTTACTACTTTGCTGGGTATCTTTTAAAGTGCTTTACATAGCTTAATGTTCCTCTCTATAAGACATTCACCCTAGCAGTGTTTATGCTCCCTTTCTTCTCTATTAATAAGTGATTAGCCAGCATTTCTATAGAATAGTAATACAGGCTCCCCCTGCTCACCTGTACCTTGCAAACTGTTTTTTTCGTCTCTGCAAATTTCTGCTTTCATTCCTATTACAACCAGTTAGGATGAGCTTCCCACTTTCCTCTGGGATTTCACTTTCTTTTTCCCTCCCAGCATGCCTTGTAGCACTTAAATAGATAACCCTGGGATTCGCACCATATTTTCATTTCCCGGTCTCCAGCTACTAGCAGCGCCTAGGTCCTGGTGGTGTGCTGAAGCCATTTTTGCTTCCAAATGCTGTTTTTTTTTTTTTGTTTATTTAAGCATAAATAGCTTTGCAACTGCTGTAACTGTGATTATCTGCCAACAAGGTAACTTGGCTATTGATTTCTGGTTCAGTATCGCTTATGTTTCCTGTAAACAAACTTAGGGCTACCGGACTTTAATCAACGGGTATTTGTCCCACTGCATTTTATGTGTGGTAATAGATGCTGCTCTCCTTAGTTTATATTTAGCCTCTGTTAAATATCTAGTTTATTTTTTTCTTTTTACCTGCTATGATTAGGAGAGGGACTCGTGCTTCACTAGCAACTTTGTCCTGTATGCCCAACATGTTACCAGTGTGCCAAGCCATATGTACAGTGAGGTTACAGCTGAGTTGCATAATTCATTATCTGATGAGGGAATATTTGCTGCCCAATGCCCCATGAAATTATACATTTTTGCAGTGTGGTATGCTCTAAATCTTCTATTCTGCCTGCAATATTTACATTTAGTGGTATGAATGCCTTTATTTTTGTGATACACCCTGTGTATACATATATATATATATATATATATATATATATATATATATATATATATATATATATATAATTGTATTTATATGCTCATAGCTGCACTACATAACTTACTGTGTATATATATTTGGATATTGAATACCTGCTAATTTTACCTGTATACCTGTTTGATAAGTATAGCTTCTGAATTGTAAGACCTGCATATACAGTTGCGGAGATCATTTTTGCTTAGTGCAATATCTCAGATGTGCTTATCTACATGCTAGGCAAAGAGTTGTGTGCTATGTCATATTTTTGTGTATAACTGTGTGTATTGCTAAAATGCTGGTTCTTTGGATTCAAATGTGTGACATACACACCAATTCAGAACTTGAAACACAGCTTTAATAATGCACTATTTTAGCACTTAAAACACTGTTAATAATACACTAATTTAGCTTTTAATGCACAACTCTAGAAATATAATAGATAAGAAAAGTAATATAATAAATGAGAAAAGTAATACATCACCAATCAAGCTGATTCAACTTTATCCGTGTCCCTTCAAGCTGGGAAGTCGCAAGGCAGCTGGTCAGAAGATAACTTGATAGGGAAATCCTATGCGATGCATCCATCCACAGGTGAGACTTCTGTTTGGCTGTCCCAAAACTTTCCTTTATATACAATAAAGTAAGCAACTCTTGAATGACCAGATGTAATTATTTTTTATGAGAAACCAGACGAAGCGGGAACAAACAGATGTTGGCCAGACATCAAGAATGTTCCAGCTGAGTTTATCAGTAAAAACATTTCCTTAGTTTACAAAAACACTTTCTCTCATGTTTTGAGAAAAACAAATATCTTTGAGAAAAACAAGTAACTCTGAGGAAAAACAACTACTCAGTAGTCCTATATCTGATATAACTGCTTTATTGAATTTCTGATTAGCGACTAAAGTTCAGTAGTCCTATATCTGACATAACGGCTTTATTGAATTTCTGCTTAGAAACTACTCTACATAGTGCTGTTGATATTCACTAGATGTTTACTGCATTTTACTTTGAATGTCCTTGCAGTCCTATATGCTGTTTACTTGCTTTCTTGAAGTTCTGCTTAACAACAGCTTTACATTGCACTGTTATTAATTACTAGTCATTTACTGCATTTGCTTTTGTATATACTGGAAATTGCTGCAGTGTCACTAATTGTATTTATATGTGTAGGGCACTCTTATAACTTGATATGGAACTCATACAGATGTCTTTTGTCCAGATGTATTAGTTTTATATTTTTTTAAATTTTACCCATGGTATATGTCTCTCACCTTTACCTGTCTTATTGTTCCCAACTAATTCCCCTCCTCTTTGTTTTTTATAGTCATAGTGGATACTTTTCCTGCAGTGTTTTCCTGGCCACAGTTAAGCAATACTGTCTCATTGACCCTTACAGACACCCTCCAACTCTGACCATCCGTTCTGCTGCCACCTTTAAAATCTATTACATTCCACTTAAGTATATGTCCTAGTGGAAAACTAGTAAAAGAAAAATAAGACTTAGCTGCAGCATTTGAATAGTATTTAGTGTTAAATTGTTACAGACATAATAGTGTTTAGCCAGTTGCTACAAACAAAAGATGACAGCAGCCCTAAACCACTCCCTTTGACTATCCTGTCTTCCTCACATTGGTTTTGGTGCCTGTTTCTTTCCTTTTACTTCCTTACTCTTTCCCTACATCTCCTTGTGTCACTAAATTACAGTTGCCAGCATTACTGCCCTGCTTGACTGTATGTAGTCTCTTTCACTTGTTGCCTTTTGTGAATGTTTTTGCCCTGCTCTAGCTGCTTGTTGAAACTCTGTCTCCTTTCATAATCCTCACTGCTTTCTGTTCATTTTACACTTTACAGCACTAGTCTCCCTCAGATTTTCTTTATATCCGTGGAGCTCAAGGCTAGTGTCCTACCCTAAGTGTTTTTCTGCATAAACGTCTTAGAGCTAAATCCTAGTCTTCAACACCCTTTCCATCTCTTTCCTCGCTTGTCAGCTTCATATTGTTTCTCCTTCTCTGATTGTTTTTTTTTCTTCTTCTCACTTTTGTTTTTTTCCTACCTGGATCTTAGCCCCACTCCATTCGACATCACTGAGCTCAGGCTCACTTTGCTCTCCTACTCTATCCCCATTCCCACCCACCCCATTACATTTTCCTTTATACCATCCACTCCCTCCCCTTCTTCCCCCTACTGTCCACTAACAAACTGCTTCCTGTAAACCTACAAAAAAAAAAAATAACTTCCTGTACACACCACTTCCATTCTCCCACCTACTACTGACTGAAAACTTCCTCCCTAATTGCAATCTCTCTCTCTTCTCTATCTCCTTCTACCATACACACCCCCTTACTCCAAATATACCCTCTCAAAAATGCAACACCTTATCCTTACCTCCTCATTTCTCTTTCTTCTAAGTTTTCTAACCTCATACCATTCCCACCTTCATTCACCACTACTACACTCTCCCACCTCTTATACCTTAGATTCTTATTTTACACCATCCTTCTTTGATATCTCCCCAGCTCTTTTCTATCTCCCCAACTGTTACCTAAGAAAAATGACTAGACTTGAATTACTCCCTTCAACCTATAAATTTAAACTCAAACTGCACAAGCTACCCTTATCTAACATGTTACTGTCTTTACCCACCAAATCCTTACTTAAATCAGGTGACATCCACACTAACCCAGGTCCCTCTCCCTCTCTACCTAAACACAGATCTCCACTATCCTCCACCCCCCCTTCTCCTACTATCTGCAACCATCCTCAATCTATTATACCAAACTCAACTGTAACTAAACACCTATCCATATACTCTCTAAATATTCAAGGTTTAACCAACAAAATCACTGAGTTAAATGCCTGGATTGCTCATAAAACCCCACACATACTCTGCCTATCTAAAGCCTGGCTTAACCCACATATCTCTGACAATGAAGTCTTCCCACCAGGTTATAATATCTATCGCTCTGACAGATTATCTAAAAAAGGAGGTGGTGTTCCCATCCTTTACTCAAATAACCTGAACCTCTCACCTTTCCCCACACCCATCCCTGACTTTCACCCCACTGAACTTCTTATTGTAAACTGCCATCTAAACCCTCACAAAAAAGTAGCTATTTCCTCAGTTTATATCCCCCCAGGAAATAACTTGTCCACCCTCGAGAAAATTATTTCCTGGTGCACCCCCAATATACCCTATGAAACCCTCATCCTAGGAGATGTCAACCTTGACTGTCACAAATTCAAAACAGACTCCCCTCAATTCAGTATAAACCTGCATGGTTTCCATCAACTAATACCTTCACCCACCCATATCCATAAGAACACAACATCTAACTCTATTATTTACTGGCTACTCACCAACTCCCCTAACCTGTATCATAACCCCACTACTCTACCTGACCACCTCAGTGACCATCTGCCCACCTCTGTCCTTAGATACTCCTCCCAACCTCCCAAACCTAGCCTATATAGAGACTGCCGTAAACTTTCTAACTTCAATGTAACGAAATTCAACTATATTCTATCTTCCACTGACTGGTCTTTCCTAAAATAAATCCCTCTAAATCACACTGTAAACAGTTTCAATAACATCTTCTTGAATACCCTGAACTCCCTTGATCCCTCTAGATAGGTTAGAATAAAATCTAAGTATGCTCCCTGGCTTTCTAAAGACACCCAATCCCTTATACTCCAGAGAGATAAAGCGTGGAAAGCCTGGATCAAATCTAAGCAACTATCCTTGCTTCACAACTATCAACGTCTCAGAAATCTAACTAAAAAACAAATCAATCTTGATAAAAAGTCCTTTTTAACTCTGATCAACTAAATAGCAAATCCAACCCTCAAAATTTCTGGTCAACCATAAATAAAATTCTTTCTCCTGGCCGCCCTTCAAACCCCTCTCCCTACTCGAATACATCCAATCTAGAAACAGCTACACTAGTTAATATACACGTTATCAATACTATCCAGGCTCTCTTACCATCAAATGGAAAAACTACTCCTCAACCTACCCTTCCCAATCCACTTAACAACAACCTTTTCTCCCTACAACCTGTTCCTACTTCTTACATCTGATCTCTTCTACTTAAGCTCAAACACTGCTCCCCTTCCACTGATAAACTACTTATGTCTTCTTCAAACTAGCTGCTGATTCTATTGCTTTCCCAGTGTCTATACTAATCAGCAGGTCCATTCAGGAATCCACAGTACGTACCCTGTTGAAATCTTTTTGCACTATTCCCCTACACAAAGGCGGAAACTCCACAGACCCTTCCAATTACTGTCCTAGAGCTATCTTATCCGCCTCTCCAAAATCCTTGAAAAAAGCATTCATTCACAACTTCTTAAATACCTACTCCAACAAAACCTTCTCAGGCTCACCCAACATGGTTTCTGTCCCAAACACAGCACAACTACAGCCCTCCTATCCTTTACCCAAACTATTACTGAGGCCCTAGATAACAACAAACTTATCTCTTGTCTCTTCTTAGACCTCTCTAAGACATTCAATACAGTCTCTCATCCCCTACTTCTATCTAAACTTGCTAGTCTCAATCTAACTTCCTCCACTCTTTCCTGGTTCTCAAGTTACTTATCAACAGCAATCTATTAAATGTCTCTCTTCCTCCTCTCCATTCTTACCTGTCCCAACAGGAGTTCCCCAGGGCTCCATCCTGGGACCCCTCCTGTTTAATATCTTCACCAACGACCTCCACACATCCTGTAAACTATCCTCCCTCATCCAATATGCCAACAATTTGACCCTCATCTCTATCTCTGATAACATCTCTGAGCATCATACTCTAACTCAACAAACCTTTTTTATCTACCAAACAGTGGCTAACTGATAACCTACTCATCCTCAACCCTAAAAAGACCAAACTCCTACTATTTCTCCCCTGCTAACTTTCCCACCACAAATACTCCTTCTCTATCACTTCCTCAAATAGCAGAGTTATTAAACCTGATGCCCACTCTAAACTTCTTCGAGTCATCATTGATGATGAACTCAAATTTAATATGCACCTTCTCCAATGTATAAAAAAGACAAACCAAAAATTAGGTTTATTATATCGTAACAAAAAATTCCTAACTCCAAATGCTAGCCTCTCCCTTGCCCAAACTCTCCTCCTCCCCTCCCTTCTCTAAGCTGCCCCAGTGTTCACCAACATCCAAACCACAACCTTAAACAAACTCCAACAAACTTACCATAAGATTGCTGGAGTCATCACAAACTCTCCATATAATACACATCAGTGCCTAGCCCTTACATCTCTAAACTGGCTGTAATTCCCCCACTTATTGTTGCTAACACAACTTCAAATTGTGCACACTATTCTCTACAAACCAACATCTTGTCCTGCTCTCTCTTCCTTCATTTCTACCTATGCTCCTTCTTGTATACTCTGTACCTCAAATCAGCAATTATTACATAGCTACCAACCAAAAAAAGCAGTAGGCAAACTCATATATAAGTGCTCCATGGCCCAGACTTGGAACAAACTTCCTAGAAACACATGCTTTACCATTCACCCAACCCACTTTAAAGAAAAACTCAAAAGTCTACTTACTCATTTTCAAAATCTGTTCTTGTAAAGCCCCAACTTGACCCCTACAACTCCACCTTTGATGCATCCCTGCTCAGCAACTTCCCCTCTCAAAAATAGCAATCCCTGCACAAGCGAATACCTCTTTCTGATGTATATAGTCATATCTGATGGATTAAACTCATGTTTGTAAATATGTAAATAATGTCAGCTCGGTTCAACATAGGGCTGATCAACTACAGTGTGTGTGCTTACTATGCTTTGCACTTTTACGATATCGTATAATCCAATTTCTTATCATTTGTTACTGTAAATATTACGTATTTTGTAAAACTGTCTGTACTTGGACCTTTTCTCCCCTGGTCTGCACTGAAAATGGGCCAAAGCCCAACTGGACTAACCCAGTTAACAAATTTCAATAACTAAATAAATAAATAAACAAACAAGTACCTTTGCTAGCAACCAGAAAAATAGTAGAAAAGAGATTTAACTCTATAATATCCTTTCCATATTGAACCAACAAGCAACCATCTTTTCACAGACATCCCTTTTTATGTCACATTCATATCACTTTTGGTCCTTTGATTGCTGTTATCATGTATAGGAAAGATATTTAACCTAATTAGTACATCTATAAACACAGTAACTTAATATACAATTCCAAAAAGTAAGAATAATTATCACAATCATTACAATTAAGACGGGGTGAATTAACCAGTTTAACAATTTTGTACCAGATAAAGACCATTCGGTAATATATCCCACCAACTGTGGGCTGTATCTGCTTTAGTTTTTTCTGCAAGATGAACTAAGTTATCTCATGTTATTATACTATTTAGTTCATGATGTAATATACTCTTGTTTACCATTTTTAGGTATTCCCTCAGTTGTGCAGTATTATTTATTATTTCGTATAATTTCTGTAGAGAAAATGACAATGTATTTATTTCAAGATTAAGATAATTCCAGGTTGTATGCATCTTTTTATTTTCTACTGTGGATAGTATATAAGTATCGTTCTTCCAAATAGTATGAGTTACATTATATAAACATCCTGAGAAAGGTAATTGTACAGAGTGTCCTATTGAATTCTTAGTCATTATGCATACTGTTTGTGGTGCAATTTCTACAAATATTTTACAGCTTTCAGGTAAAATTGTCCATTTGCATAAGTTTACTGAATGTTGTAAGAAACATGGTTCATAAACAGGAGAGTGATGACCATATATTTTACCATTTACTGTCTCAGTACAATATTTAAGATTATGAGTTTTGTTATTGAAATCTACACAGTTTTCTTCAACGTGTGGTGACCAGAATTGAAAGGGTATAATGGTGATCCAAAAATCATTGGTAATGTAATGAACTGACACATTGGTTTAGTTTTAGTTACATTGAAATGCATTAACTTTTTAGTACACTAGTTATCAATACATAATGTATTCTTAGGGAACATTTTCATCCAATTATTAGATAGTATCCATATGGTGAACAAAGTCCTCCATGCATGTTCATTATTTATTATTAATTTATACTGCACATTTGATTTTTGCTGATGTATATACATTGTTTGAAAAGTACGTTTAGTCTAATTAATAAACTTAGTGACATCACATAAAATTGTACATTGGCTAAGACAGAATAATTAAACTGTTCTAAGAACTTCGGTTGGAAAACAACATCCTTTTTCTGTGGATCCCATATCGTTGGATTCCATTTAGCTTGCAAATGTATGATTTGAGAAATGTCCTGTCCTGTAATTTTCAGTTTATTTGCAAGCTTTTCTATATCTGCTAAATTCAAAGTACCTAACCCTGTTCTGATTCCTCCAAGCATAGTGTCATGCCAAGCTCATTGTCTTTTACATTCTTTGGTAGAAGGAAATGTTATGTTAAAATATAACACAGTTTTTTAATATTGCTATCCTATTACTGTGCATGTAGAAGGAACTCTAATAATCTGATCCAAATGGGCTGTATGTTTATTGTTAAATTTTACAAAGTATTTAGCCCATATTTGTCTATTACTTATTACTGTGGCATTTGTGCAATATAAAACAGTTATATTTTTAAGACTCACACTATTATTACAACAAGAATAACATGTTTGTGGATTAAACAAGTTAAAGCTATATTACAACATTTAATTGTTGTCTCATTGTCAATATTTACAGTCACCTCATCTTCATACAATGAATGTAATAAGGTGAATATTTTTTTCTGGTCCATCGATCTCCAAATTACCACATTACCTGTAAATGTTAAATTTACAGTCCAACACAATTATTCTCGTAAACAGGTAAAATTTCCTTGTGTCCGATTTTGGGTACTATTTTTCCTTCCCCATCGGATAGTTGCAGTACTTATTCGAGTTGCTCACATGCAGGTGTCAAACATTTGATCTCAATTACGGTAAAAACTATTACAGCAACACATGAAAGAATCTGTAATTTAAAAAGAAGTGTATCATTACTCTTGTAAATAATATGTTGTTGCTGGTGCATATTCCTATTTCTCCTGTCCTTTTTTTATCACTAAGATAGTATTATCTTTTTCTACTGTGATTACTTCAGCAGTTTTGGGTGGTTCGTTTGGGGCTTGTATTCAAATCTTAGCCCCACTTTTCATGTTTGAGGAACCAAATCCTTTTTTCTCACACAGGTATTAAAGTCGGGGCTTCACCTTTTTTTCACATTACCTGTGTATACAAGCACAATCAACAATTGTGCTATTTTATCATTGACCTGTATCGAAATATCTGATTCTCCCAGATAAATTAAAATCACTTTAATTTCTCCTTGATAATCAGAATCAATGACTTCACCTATTACCTGCAATCCTTTTAATGCCAAGATTGATCTAGTTATTATATAACCAAAATGTTCTAGTGGTAGTTGTATACCTATTCCTGTTTTAATTACCTGAATCTTTAGGTTTTAACCTATACATCTTTCATGAATATAAATCTAAGCCAGCTGATTCAGGTGTAGCTCTGAAAGGTGCTAAAGCACCTGGCAGTATTTCCCAATACTGGATTGTTTTAGTTATTGTATTCACTGAATTTACCTGTAATTCAGTGTTATCATCCTCATTAGAGGTGTCTCATTTTCTGTCAAAGGTCAATTATTTAAAATTTGCAAAGTTACTGTAAGGTTATCTCTCCATTTCGTCAATGACCCTTTCCTAATTTTTTCAATTGCTCTTTTAATAAACCATTTATTCTTTCTATCAGTCCTTCTGCTTGCAGATAGTAAGGGATATGAAAAATCCACTCAAAATTATTTTGCTGACAATATTCTTGTACCATCTTTCCCTTAAAATGTGACCCATTGTTACTCTATATTTGCATGGGAATTCCATAATACAGAGCAATGACTTCTAATGTTTTGATCGTATTACTTTGAGTAGCTCGAGCACAAGGGTGTGTTATAAGATAACCCGAATAGGTGTCTACTGCTGTACATACATACTGACAACCTCTGCTCATAAGTAATGGTCCTGTGTAACCAATTTGTCATGTCTGCCCTGACAATTTTCCTCTTACTAAATGTCCTCTAACTATGTGAGATATTGGTCTAGTCTGAGTATGTTGACATACTGAACATTACAAAATAACTGTTTTAATTGCATCTAATGTTATAGAAATGCCTCTTGATTGTGCCCATTTGTTGTTGTTGTCTTTTGGCTTTTCCCGGTTAGGGGTCACCACAGCAGAACTCCGGTTCACTAATGATTGGCAGTAGATTTTCACAAATGTCGAGGTGCCAGCTCGGCATTCAACCTTCAACAAAGGCACGCCCATTTATGCATGTCTTTCGAACACCCACCCAAACACAGGGAGAACATGCAGACTCCACATAGAAGGCACTGCCCGCACTCCAGCCGAGAATCGAACGGGAGAACCTCTTGCTGTGAGGCAACAACACTACCGCTGCACTACCGCGGAAAGACGATTGAGCCCATTTGTATGTTGACTTTTCTCCTAAATGTCCACATTTCTGATGGGCCCATTTTGCTATTCCCATTTGTTCTTCATCTGTTTGAGTCACTTTAATTTCTGCTATTTTAGCTTGTTCATCTGCAACAGAACTGAAGACTCATTCTAATGAATTTGTAGTGCTGTGTGCATCTACATGAAATATAGTCACTTTGCTTCCTTTCTGATTTATTAGTTCCCAACTTTCTTGCCATAATTCTTTTTCCTAACTTCTTTGGACTGAATTTTCCAGTCATACTTTTGCCAAGTAGCTATCTAAGTGGTTAAGCCATATGCTACTGACCACAAGTCAGTAAAATATGGCATTGCCCCAGTAATTCTTCTCTCAAAACCTGAAACACAGCATATAATTCTGCGTATTGACTACTCTTAGCATCTCCTATAGTTGATAGTATTTTCCACAACCATGGCTTATAAGCTACAACTTTCTAGTGTCATTTGTTTTCCAAGTACTTTGCTGACCAATCAGTAAACCAAGCATGCTTCTTTTCTTCCTGGGTTAACTGATCATAACCCCTTCCTCATTTTACTGGGGATTTTATCAGTGCTTGGACTATAAGAGGTTGATCAATACTTTTATTTTGTTCAACTGTGGGAATCTCAGCCACTTTTTTATGGAGTGCAGCTACCCCTCCCATTCCATTCTTTCTCCTATATACCACTTCCATTTAATTATACCAGCCTCTTGGGCATGTTCTGTTCTATGTGTTTTGGGTGAACTCATTACTCATTGCATAATTGGTATTTTTGGTCGTAATATGACTACGTATCCTGCTGTTAATTGTTCAGTATCAATCAATGCTAAGTAGTATGCAAAAAGTTGTTTCTCTAGAGGTGTGTACCTACCTCCAGCTTCAGGCAGTCTCTTTGTCCAAAAACCTAAAGGAATTATTTTCCCATTCTGTTTTTGCCATAAACTCCAGTTTGCATACATTTCATTTACAGATGCATGCAATTCTACCCCACCATCTTTTAATGGCCATAAGTCTAATGCCTGATGTACCACTTGTTTCTCTTCGCTAAAAGCTTCTTTCTGCTCTTCCCCCCATTCAAGATCTTACTTTTTCTAGTTGCCCTATACATGGGTGACAACATGTGGCTCAAATGTGGAATATGTTGTCTCCAAAATCCAAACAGTCCAATAAATCGATGAGCTTACTTTTTATTTTTAGGTATTGTAAATTTTAAAATCTTTTGTCTAGCCCTAGGCAAAATCTCTCTATGGCCTTGATAACATTGGATGCCTAAGAATTTTATCACCTGTGATGGTCCTTGTATTTTGGTAGGATTTATCTCTCAACCTTTTATCTGCATATGCTGCAACAACCTGTGTAGCAGTTCTTGTGCTTCTTGGTTGTTCAGACTGTCCTTGAATTAAAATGTTGTTGATATAATGCGCTACCTGCATTTGTTTTGGCAGTTCAAACTCATCTAAGTGTTCTGCTACCACGTTATGACAAATTGTAGGGCTGTGCAAATATCGTTGCAGTAGTCTAGTAAATGTATGTCGTCTTCCCTGCCAGGTAAATGCAAACTGTTCTTGATTCTGTTCTGCGATTGTAATTGTGAAAAATGCATTTGCCAAATCAATTACTGCATACCATGTGCCTTCATGTTTTGTATTTTCTCTATCAGAGTAATTGTGTCAGGCACCGCAGCAGTTAAGGGAGGAGTACATTTATTTAACTCCCAGTAATCTACAGTCATTCCCCATGAACTGTCAGATTTTCTGACCAGCCATACAGGATTGGTAAAGGCAGTGGTTACTGTTCTCAAAACTCTCACCTCCATCAAATCTTGAATTGTTTTCCCAATTTCTTCATGCACTCCTGGTATTCTATTCTATTTCATACAAATCAGTCTGTTTACCGGAGTTAACGTTACCGAAGGCATTTTCACCTTTCCCACTGTTACTGTCTTTATCTGGCATGAATTAATACAAAATTGATATTTTCCATAAGATAAATTCAAAGTTAGTCCCTTCAAAACATCAATTCCTATGATGTATTCAGGTATTGAGACTATCAAAACAGAATATGTTGTAATGGGTAATTATCCTATTTTTATGTTTAATCATGCCTGCCCTGCTTCTGTTTTCCATCTAATCCAGTTATTACAACTTTGGGACCTTTAAAATGCCTTGGATTTCTGTAAATCATAATGACCTCTGCTCCAGTATCAACCAAGGCTTTAACTCTCTGTCTATTTCTGTTTTTCCATTAAATTTCTAAATCTACATAAGGTTGCATATCTTTCTGCCAGCTGGACACTGGAGCTTCACCTGTTTCCTAATCATTTTCCTTAGTGTCAGAGCCCCATACCAGATCTTGGTAGAGATCCCGTGCACGAAGATACAGCTCTGTTGTTTGTTCATTAGTCTTCTGCTGCACCTGCTCCTGCCCTTCTTTCCCACTTACTTTGTCTGCTTAGATATTTCTAGCCTTTTTTCTCAGTCCCCTCTCTTTGAACATTTTCCATAATGTCTGGGTATCGGCTCCATCAATCTCATCCTTTTTGACTCCATATTGCAATAATGCCAAAAACATTTCTTTTGAAGTAACCTTATTACTTTTCCACCAAAATTTCTTTGTGAACTCATAGCTGCAGTTTTGGAACCCCAATCTCCCAAATCTGCTAACTGTCTAATAGCCTCTACAACTACTGACAAAAGATTTCCTGTTTGGTTAATTGTTAAAGTCATAATAACATGCTTATATGCTGGTGGGGCAGTTTTGATTAGATTATTTTGCATTGAAACTGTCACTCCACAATCCATCAACAAATCTGCCTGCCCCACAAAGACAGCCAATTTCATGGTCTCTTCCTTCAATCCTTGTATAGCATCTTTTAACTGATACCACGGTTTATCATTTGTTGGCCAATTGGAGGGCTCTGGAAATTTATTATTGCAACCTTGAACTACTAACTGCAATATATTCATGTCTGCATCAGTACTATATCCCCTAAACTGCTCTTGAAACATCAGATCACTGCTTATTGTACTGAATTTCTTTACATCTTATCTTTATCATCCACCATTACAGTACCAGCACCCGACTTCTACAATCGGACCACCCACGTGATCACTGATTCCCCTGGTCTCTGTTTGAATTTTTCAATTATATTCATTATTTATCCTCACATGTTTGAGAAAAATTCTATATTTGGTCTGGGCAACAATATTGGATTCACCTACTGATCGACCATCGGGTTACCTGCTTGGTCTAATTGCTGCAATGGTAAGGGTGTAACCAGCTTTTGTCAGAAAGTTGGTTTTGCTTCTTTACCCTCCCCACTTTTTGTGTGAAAAACTTGATGTTTACAAAGTTCTGCACATGCTTCCCTTCTATTATCACATTCATCTGAAGTTTCCTCATCAGATGAGTACCAGATGTCTCTGTCCCATCTATCAGAATCCTATTCCACTCCTGCTTTAGCTATTTGCATGTGAATTTTCTTCCTATTTATTAGGTTCATAGGTTCATAGGTAAGTACTAGGCTATCTGCCCAAGGGCATTTATAAGCCTAGCCAGAATATGTTAGCTTTTGCCACCCCCTTAGATTAGTTCCCTGTGCCTCTGTCCTGCAGAGCCATTAGTTCCCTACGCCACTGTCCAGCCGAGCCACTGCAGTGATCCCCGAGGTAAATTTTCTGTTTCCCATCCACCCATCAAGGTTTCTGTTGAAGAGTGTTAGTGAGGGGCTCTGCCTGATGTATATTGGAATCCTTTTCCAAAGCATGGGGAGTCTCTGGGACAGGAATCTATCCCTCCAGCATGTCCTATTTATCGTTGTGAAGTTTATATCTCTAGAGCATGTGGCTCTCCGGGATTTGTTTTTTTTTAGGTGCAGCATGTCCATCAATCCTGGGTTGGACATGGCTTTATATGTCAGGCAGAGATCACCTCTGAGTAAGCAGTATGCAACAGAGTACAGTTGGAGTATCTTGAGTCGGGCTGCAAAGGGCATCTATTTGAGGCCAGTAATCCTCTTGGTGAGGTACTTTTGTGCTCTTTCCAGCTGTTGCAGGTGTCTTGTAAGTTACATCCCAAATGGGGCATTGTATTCTGTGATGGGTCTAATGAGTGATAAGTAGAGAGGCACAATAACCTCTTTTGTTCTAGATGTGAACCCTTTTGTGATTAGGTGGGCCACATAGAAGGATTTTCTAACCACCTTGGCAATATGATTATCAAAGGAGAGATTACTATCTACTTGGGTCCCCCGATCCCTTGTTACATTTTCTGTATTTAGGGGACTACCACTTATGTGGTAGTTCACAGGTACTTTATTTTTTCCAAAGGGGATGACTATGCACTTTTTGGCATTTAGCTTGAGGTCATGATTTTGACACCAGGTATCCGTCTCAGTGAGACCCTTCTGGAGGGTGTCTGTATCAGCCAGAGAATCAGTTATGCCCCCTAGTTTGCAGTCGTCTGCGAACTTGGTCAACCATCATCCTCCTGTGCTTGCCTGTACCTCTGAGAAATATATACCGAACAGAAGGGGTCCTAGGACTGAGACCTGGGGGGCACCACTTGTAACCGGTTTAGAGTCAGACGTAGAGTATGCAACTCTCACCATGTGGGTTCTATCCATGAGCCCGTTGGCAACCCATCTGGTGATGTAGGGGTTTATGTTCAAGCTGGTGAGCTTGTCTATAATACTAGAATGGGGAATGGTGTCAAAAGCCTTTGCAAGGTCTAGGTAGGCTGTGTGGACCTCCTTTCCCTCATCTAATGCCTTGGTAACTGTCTCAAAGAAGTCCACCAGGTTTAGGAGGCATGATCTGCCCTTAACAAAGCCAAACTGGGTAGGGTCCAAGGTTTGGAGGTTCCCAATGTCTCTGTTAATGGGTTGCATGATGATGCACTCCATAGCCTTGCAGACCAGGCTAGTCAGGCTTATAGGGCGATAGTTCCCAGGGTCCGTTCTGGCTCCACCTTTGTGAAGTGGGATAACTGTTGCTGTGTGCCACTCTGTGGGTATGTAGCCTGTAGAGAGGCTGAGTTTGAACAGTGTGTTTAGGTGAGGGGTTAGTTCATTTTGGAGCTCTTATGAGACACAGCCTGGGATACCGTCCGGTCCCAATGAAGCTGTGTTTTTGGCTTTGGATAGGGCTGTTTTAAGCTGTGTGTTGGTGACTGAAGGGACCCTGCATTCTTCTGGTATGGTTATGTGCCCTTTAGGGGATGAGAGGGGGGGTGAAGTTTGCACTAAACCTGTCTGCCAGAATGTAGGCAATATCAGTCAGTTCAGTGTATTTTGTGCCATTCTGCACTAACTCAGAACAGATCTGAGAGTTTCCACTTAGGTTTTTGACATAGCTAAAGAACACTTTGTGGTTATTTTTGGAGTCATTGGCAATTTTTCTTTCAAAACTAGCCTTGGATGATTTAATGAGGGATCATAGCTTCTTGCTGATACTGATCAGGGATGTCTTTCCTTCTTGGGATTTTACTCTTTTCTGTACTAGTTTCCTCCTTCTGTTGTGTAGCTTGTTTATGGTAGGGGTCCACCAGACTGGTTTCCTTTTCTTGGAGGAGTGAGTCTTGGTTTTACGTGGGATAGCATGATCCATGCATTCTTACAGATGCTCATAGAGTGCCTTTGTAAAGGTTTCAGCAGCTTGGACAGCATTGTCCTTTAGCATGGGGGTTGTGAACCTTTCCACCTCGGTCTTAAGTAATGTGAAGTTTGCTTTTGAAAAGTTTTTCGTGGTGGTTTCCTTGATTGGGGGTGGAGGCAGAATGTGGATATCCAGAGTGATTAGTCTATGGTCTGATCTAACCAGCGAGGGGTTGACCTCCGGTGTAGAACACTGGTCGCCCATGTTGGTGATGACCAGGTCCAATATGTTGTTCCCTCTGGTGGAGGTGTTGACCAGTTGATCCAGAGCATTCAAGTTTATAAATTCTAGGAAGTGTTGGGCAAGGGAGTTAGTACTTGAGTAGTTCTCCCAGTTTATGTTTGGATAATTGAAATAACCCAGTATTAGGGTGTTTGGTATGACCTTCATATTTCCCAGTGTCTCCAGAAATGCGGAATGGGGGTCCTGGGTCATTGTGGGTGATCTGTAACAAGCTACAATTTGGATTGCAGTTTTGCCCATTGTTAGTTGCACATGGATGATCTCTGATGCATTGTGCTGCGCCACTAACCTGGAGGTGTGGGTATCCTTGATGAATATGGCTACACCCCTGCCTTTTGTGTTTCGATCCTGGTTCTGTGGCTGAAGGGTATGGTATGAGTTTTAGCCTAGTAGTGCTGGGGTGCTCTCAGGAGTCTTAAACCAGGTTTCTGTTACTGCACAGATGTCGATGTTCTTCATACTGAGGAGTGCCTTGATTGCATGCATTTTGAGGTTTAGACTTCTGGCGTTGAGTAGCATTACCCTCAGTTTTTGGTTACTTGTGCTATTTATGGTGGTGGGTTTGTCTCTTGAGCCTTGCCTAGAAAAGGCACTATGGGGGCGGCAAGAGCCTTGGCCAGTATTCGAAAGCATTAGGGTGACAGGTGCAAGCCATCTCTTGCGAAGCAATGTGGCTTGTCGAGCATGTCATCCCAGGTGGACAGATTCTGGATCCCCTTTGAATGACACTTAGCCAATTGTTGAAATTGATAATTTTTTCTTTATACTGTGGCATCATTCTTGGTGAGGGCAGGATGCTACTCAGGGTCAGGGTCATACCGGCCTGGGCTACATGATCAGAGAGCTCTTCCATGTCTCTTTTCATGTAGTCCAGGGAGGTACATCTGAGGTCATTCACACCAACATGGACAATGACAGAGTCATATTTGTACTTGTTCTGGAGTGACCTGAGTGCTTGTGTTATGTGGCAGATCCTGGCACCCGACAAGCAGCCAACTGTAACCTTCTCCTTGTCCAGCCTAGTTAGTGGGACATCAGTGTGCCTAACTATAGAGTCACCTATTACTAGTGTGTTGGATATGTTATTTTGCCTTAAGGGCTGTGATTGCGTGGCACACTGATTATGTGAAGTATGTGTTTCATGGTTGGTGATGGGGTGTGGAGGTTCCTTGGATGTCTGCTTTGGAAGTCTCTGTTGCTTTTGCAGATTTTTATTTAGAGCCTCTGAGTATGTTTTCATGTATTCATGTGTGTTATTTGCCGGTGTTGGTTTATTAGGTCTATATGAGACTGGTGGTGTGTTGCAAGTATTACCCTTCTCCTCTTGACTGTCAGTTCCAGTCTTGGGTTGAGAGAGCTTTGCCTCCAGTTTGGCTGTATAATTGCATCTCTCGCATATATTAGTGTTTGTTGGTAGGAGGAGAGGGTTGTCTGTGTACATGAGGCAGTTGTAACATTGCCTCAAAATGCCCAGATTCACCAGTTGGACTGGAGAGTACACCGGAAAATGTCATTTGGCCATGCCTGAATAGGTAGAGTAAGCTGTTTTTCTGACTGTCTGGTGAGGATGAATAGAGAGCCTTGTCCTTCTGGACAGTATAGGGGATTCTAGTGCTAGGGTTAATTACTGCAAATGCAGTTTTTATATCAAGGAAGTGAAAGAGATAGAAATTAGCCCAAAATGGCCAATAAACTGCTAACTTCTGGGCTGAAACCACTCCTCCAGGGACAGATAGGCTGCTCAAAGCTCCCCTCTCTCACAGATGAACAGAGAAACTTCCTTCTATCCAAGTAAGGTATGGGCAACACAGAAACTTGTAACAGCCCTGGATTAAGCAATAACCTGAAAACTGGACTATACTAGTTCAGAAAGGCGGGAAACAAGTATATTTTTTTCAGAAAATAGAGCATATACAATGAAAACAACACTTTAAATGCACAGAAAAGGCTATCACACTTTAGTGTGTAGCCTACAACAGTTAAACAGATTATTTAAACACAAAAATGACTTAATTCAAGTGCAGGCAGCAAATAAGTACAATATGTAGCAATAACAAACTTTTTAAATCACAGAAACGCTACAAAAACTGGCATTTTAGGCGGAATTAGTTAAGACAGCAAGAAAAGCAGAAAAATGATAATCACGCCAAAGTCTCTCTTTTGTCTCTCTGCTGCTGTAGACTCTGCAAAACACCTGGAAGGCACTTGCTGAGTGGAATACAAGCGCAAAAAACTGCGCAAATGCGTTTTTTATAGCAGGGAAGTGAAAGAGAAATTAGCTCAAAATGGTCATTAAACTACTAACTTCTGGGCTGAAACCACTCCTCCAGGAACAGATAGGCTGCTCAAAGCTCCCCTCTCTCACAGGTGAACAATGAAACTTCCTTCTATCCAAGTAAGGTATGGGCAACACAGAAACTTGTAACACAGCCCTGGATTCAGCAGTGACCTGAAAACCGGACTATACTAGTTCAGAAAGGTGGGAAACAAGTATATATATATATATATATATATATATATATATATATATATATATTTTTTTTCAGAAAATAGAGCAGATACAATCAAAACAACACTTTACCCAATTAACCAGTTAAAAAGCTCAAAACTGAGCCCTGTTCCAGCAGTCTTCAATCAGACAAGTTCTAACTTCAGACTCCTGCCACTAGGGTACAGAGAAACCTTCTCCAAAAAAGACGGCCTGGATCAGTGCACAAGTTATACAAACAAAGCTAGATCCAGCAGGCCTGAATCTAGTCTATGCTACAGCAAACAAGGCGCACTGATTTCATAAAGAAACAGTTCAAGTAAGCATGCGCAGTAAGCCTTTAACCAGAAATTCCCAGCTCAGAAGGGCAGAATCTAGCCTCTCCTCCCACAAGAGTGCAGACCACAAACCTTCTTAATGTAAAATATCTGGCCTGAAGCCCAAGTTCTTAACCCAGAACTAATACACTTTTAGAATAACAGACACTGAGCCTTCAATCAGCAGTTCCCAACTTAGAAGGATGTGCGCTACCTGTCCTGCCACAACAGTGCAGACCACAAACCTTCTTAATGTAAAACAACTGTTTGAAGCCCAAGTGCTTAAACCATAGGCCTTAGAATAACAGTTACAATTTAATCAGGCAACTAACAAGCAGTAATAAAGGCAGCAGAATAAAATTAATTGAGTACTTTTAAGAAGAGGCAAAAGCAAAATAAGGTAATAAAGTAGGAAGAAACACAAATACAGTAAAGCAGATGAAGTGGAATTTTTTTTTTTGTAGAGAGATGAAACAGAACAGATTAAGATACTATAGGGGAATGTCCTTTCCAAGTGCTCTCTCTGTACACAGCAGAGGAAATGGGATTGGTAAGAGTATCTGAAATCAAAATATGATCTCAATGTACTCAGTTGAGTGAGCAAATGAGATGGGTCCAGGAAGAGTGTGCAAAAACAGATTTACAGCAGGGGTGGGCAATTCCAAAGCCAATAAGATTAACACCACAGCAGGAAACAGGGAGGGGGTTGAAGAAATAACTGCAGGGAGACACAATATTTACTGAATCAAAGACACACAATATTTACTGAATCAAATCTTAAATAAGTGCAAAGAAAAGTATACTTAAATCAGCTTGTGCCCAGTTGATATATGCAGATAAGTCTCAATAGCCAGCAACTCCAATTAAAATGATTACTAGAAATGTAACCAACACAGATTTTAATGCAAGCAGAACCCCCCAGGCTAACACTAACACAAGAATTTCAAAGCAGTCTAACAACTTTAAATGAACCCAGATGGCTACACTTTTTCACACTTCAGGCAGCTAACTGCAGATAGACAGAGACACAAAATATTTACTGAATCAAAGACACACGATATTTACTGAATCAAATCTTAAATAAGTGCAGAGAAAAGTATATTTAAATCAGCTTGTGTCCAGTTGATATATGCAGACAAGTCTCAGTAGCCAGCAATATTCTCACTCTACATTTTTTATACTTCAACTGCGCCACTTGTATGGTGGCTTTCTCAACTATTTGGTGACAGGTATCTGATTTATCCATAAGCAGCCTATTCTGACACTGCAAATCAGTTAATTTCTGTTGTAATTCAACAATCTGTGTTTCTAATGCAACATTTTCATCAATCATTTGCATATCATATTTATGAATTTTACGGTAAGCAGATAACAGGATCCAGTGCTGTCTGCATACAACTTTTTTATTCTCTCCCTTTTTCTGCTTCTACTTGCTGTAAACATTTCATTACATCTTTTGGATTAGCAGTTTTCAAACTTTTTTCCCAGTTTTCACATAATCTTGTCCTTTGTGACCACACAGTGGCCAAAGTTTCAAATAATGGCTCCTCATCCCATCCTGGAATGGTAGCTACTTTTACGTCTTTTAATCCTGACTTCTTTTTAAACATTCTGAATCCTGCCGACTATGCCAATAAAATGTATTGCTAAAACTGTGGTTCTTTGGATTCAAATATGTTTAAAATAAGAAGTCACATACACACCAGTTCAGCATTTGAAACACAGCTTTAATAATGCACTATTTTGGTATGTAAAACACAGCATTAATAATACACTAATTTAGCTTTTAAGACACAGCTCTAGTAATACAATAAATAAGAAAAGTAATACAATAGATAAGAAAAGTAATACATCACCAATCAAGCTGATTCCACTTTATTTGTGTCACTTCAGGCTGGGAAGTCCCAAGGCAGCTGGAGAGAAAATAACTTGATGGGGAAATCCTGCATGATGTGTCCATCCACAGGTGAGAATGTTGACTGTCCCAAAACTTCCCTTTTTATACAATAAAGTAAACAACTCTTGAATGACCAGATGTTCCTTTCTCATGAGAAACCAGACAAAGCTGGAACAGACAGATGTTGGCCAGACATCAAGAATGTTACAGCCGAGTCTGTCAGTAGAAACATTTCCTTAGTTTACAAAAACATTTTCTCCAGTGGTGGTGCTGCGGTAGCATTGTCGCCTCACAGTATGACGTTGTCCTGTTCGATTCTCAGCTAGAGCGGCTTCTGTGTGGAGACATGCGTGAATGGGCGTACCTTCGTTGAAGGTTGTGCATCAGGGCTGGCAACTCGGCACGTAAAAATCTACTGCCAATCATTAGCGGACCGGAGTTCCGCTGTGGTGACCCCTAACCGGGAAAAGCCGAAAGACACATCACATCATCACATCACAAAAACATTTTCTGTCATGTTTCGAGAAAAACAAGTATCTTTGAGAAAAACAAGTATCTTTGCTAGCAACCAGAAAATTAGTAGAAAAGAGATTCAACTCTATAATATCCTTTCCATACTGAAACAGCAAGCAACCATCTTTTCACAGACATTTGCTTTCATGTCACATTCGTATCACACTGTGGTACTTGCTATATTTCCTGCCTGACCTGTTTCTGATACATGTTGCATTACCATCTCAAGCCAAAACTTGCATTTCCTGCTAATTAGTATTGTATTGATGGTTACTAACACCTCTCCTTCATGCTGTTCTTTTCTCTTTCCTGACTATTCCCTCTACTCGTCTGCTTTCCTTTCTTATTCACATTATATCTCCTTCCATTTCTGAGCCCTATATTCTCTGTTGTCTCCTGTCTACCCTTCTATCTCTCTACTCTACACTCTTGGACCTCTAATTAGATAGCCTTTACTCTCTTTATCTTCTTCTACATTACTTTCCCTTCTTATCTAATTTTTTGCTTGTCTTTTTCTTCTAGCAGCCTGTTTCTGTGATTAAACCAGACAAGACAAGTCTCTATTGCACCGCAGCGAGTTCAACCTGCCCATCTACAGCCCAGTCACAAGGAGCAGAATTAACTCCAGGAACTTATTTAATTGAATGTGAATATTGCCTTTCTAGTTGTATCCTGTAATTGAGGCTGTAAGCACACCACCAAACCCAGTTTTACAGAAGCCCTTGTCCTTCCCCTGCTTTATTATTCCTGTTAATTTACTATTTTGCTAGGTATCTTTTAAAGTGTTTTACATAGCTTAATGTTCCTCTCTATAAGACATTCACCATAGCAGTGTTTATACTCCTTTCATCTCTATTAATAAGTGATTAGCCAGCATTTCTTTAGACTAGTAATACAGCCACCCCCCCACTCACCTGTAGCTTGTAGATTGTTTTTTGGTCTCCGCACATTTCTGCTTTTGCTTCAGCCCACTCCATTCACCCTCACTATGCTCAGGCTCACTCTACTCCCCTACCCTAGCCCCATACCCACCCACCTTCCCTTCAATTACCTTTATACCTAGCCATATCCCTCCAACCCAACTTCCTCCTCCAATCACATTCACCTAATCATCTTAGTCCTCCCATCAACTCTTAATCCATCCACCCCACCCATTATCTGTATTCCTATCATACATTTCTCCTTTCCATATACAGTCCTTCTAATCTTACTGTCATCCCCTAGGTTCCCTCACCCACTATCTTTTTACCTCTACTTAAATACTCCACTTTCCTACCTGCGCCTATCAATCATTATAACTTCTTTTTTTTTTTAAAACAAGTTTATTGTTTTAACATATAAGAGAAATATCATAACAATTTTATACAAATAATTAAAAATAGGTATTATTATAATATTCAACAAAACAACTAAAGTATTTACAAAGACATCCACTACAATCAGATCAATTAATTAAACTAAAATACTGTGCTATTGAAATTAGAATTTTTTAACAAATTTTGTAAATTATCCCATACAATAAAATGTGATGTTTTTCTAGTTGTTCTCATTCTAATTGTGCTTATTTCCATATGACACATTATATTCATAACATTTTTAAATTCATTGAACGAAGGAGGTGTATCTGAAATCCAATTTCTATTTATTATTTTCCTAGCCACTGCTAGGATAGACCATAACAAGGGAAGCTTAATCTTTTAACACATTGAGGTACAGGTGTGTTGAATAATATAAGAGACTTAGAAATAATGAAATTATCTGTAAAAGAGCCTGCAAAAATTCATTAATTGACTTCCAGTATTCTTTCAACTTCATACAGTCATAAAACATATGAGCCCAGTCAGCATTAATTTCTACATTACATCTCTTACATAGATTATCTTTATTATTAATTTTATTCATCATTAAAGGTGTATAAAAAGATCTATGTAAAAATTTCCATGTATAAAGTCTCCAGACAATGGAAGATGTAGTTCTATAAGCAGATTCCAATATATATTGTTTATCTTGTTGAGTTGGTGGGTCCCCATTAATAGAGGTGAAATAATTCCAGTATGAATCTACATTGTAAAAAGTTTCTTGTCTGATAATTTTATGTATATATGAAAGTTTACCTTTATCAGAAACTTTATGCTGTAAATTTATTATCAAGTAATCAATCAGTTTTGGAATAGATTCTTTAACTGTTATAGACATTAGATCTATTCTATCAATGAGATGTTGTCTAAAGATCTGAACCTCTAACCAGCAAGTTTCTCTTAGATCAAATTCTTGTTTTAAGAAATCTAGATTTTTAACTTTATTATCAGATATCAGCTGATACCAGTACTTTAGATTATTATCTATAGCTAAATGAGCTCCTTCAGAAGTAGATGACATAAGCATACCCTGAGTATAAATTATAGGGAATACAATAAAATTCCATTCCCTATACTTAGGGTGCATGAATATAAAGTTACGATAACTAATAATAATATTTAATGGGTAACAGATCATATGTTTAGGTGTAATAGGTGAAGTACAAAATTCCTTTAGCAACCACAACATGGAGTTATTTATAATCATATTTTTATGTGTTAAGGAGATTTTCATGAAGTGCATACTAATTAGCTCCCAATAATCTTTCCATTTTGCGACATATGACCGATCTATTAATAAAGTAATAACTTTTATAATAGAAGAGATAATATATAAATTAAAGTCTGGAAAAGAAATACCCCCTTGAGACCAGCTATTAGTATGTTTCTTTAATGCAACCCTAGGTCTATTAGGTGCCCATAAGAAATTTAACATTAGTGTATTCAGTTTCTTGATAGTTATTTTTGTAGGTGAAAGTATTATTGATTGTATTAAGTATAAAATCTTGGGGAATATTATAATTTTAATAATTGTAAGTCTCTCCTCCATAGTAAAAAACATATTATTCCAGGTATTAAAAAGATTTTGTATATTAAGAAAACAGGTATTATAGTTATTATATATAATAGATTTAATATCTTTAGATAGTATTATACCTAAATAAGTTATCTGACCTGAGTTGGGTACATATTTAGTAAAATCACTAATGAGAGTATTTTTCGTGTATATATAGGTAGTATTTTAGTTTTTCTTCATTGAATATTAAACCAGAAATACTTTTAAAATTCATCATTTTATCAAATAAAGACTGCATAGAAGAATTAGATCCTGCTGATGTAATTAGAACATCATCTGCAAAAAGTTGAATTTTGATGTTGTATTTTCTTCTATTTCAAAACCCTCTATGTCAGTACTGTTTCTAATCAAATTAGCCCAAGGCTCCATTACTAAAGTGAATAATAGTGGAGAAAGTGGACATCCTTGCTTTGTACCTTTAAGAATGGGTATTTTTGTGAAACATATGTTCCTACCTTAATATAAGCCAGCGTTCCTTTGTATAAATGCTCAATTAAATTTACAAATGCATCAGAGAAATTTGTGCACTTCAGTAAGGTAAACAGATAGTCCCAACTTACTGAATCAAATGCTGAACCTATATCAAGACTAATAAGTGTTAAATCTTTCTTTTTCCTATTTGCAAAATCAATTAATGTTAAAGTTCTTCTTATATTATCAAAAGTATTTCTATTTACAATGAAGCCCGTCTGATCTATGTCTATAATGCCGGGGATAATTGTCTTCAATCTATCAGCAAAAATACTCATAAACATTTTATAATCAACATTAAGTAATGAGATGGGTCGATATGAAGAACATCTAGTTGAATCTTTATTAGGTTTTAAAATTGGTGAAATAAATGTATATTGCCAAGATGGTGGGGTTATTAACTCAGTTTGGGCCAGAATAAAAACCTTATGTATTAATGAATATGTAGTTTTAGAAAGGATTTTATATATCTCTGGTATAATACCATCATTACCCGGTGCTTTGTTTGATTTAAGCTTATTTATTTGTGTAATAACTTCTGTATATGAAATACTCTTGTCCAATAGTTTAATATGTTGTTTATTAAGCTTTTAATTCATGTTTGTGGTTATAAACTCCTTTATTTTATCTTTAGGTTCCATGTTAATGTTGTTATGGTTAATCTTGTGAAAGTGATTTCTAAATTCATCCAGTATTTCTGGTATACTAGAAACATTCTTCTTTTTCCTTAGAGAAAAGATTTCTTTGATATGGTTTTGTTTATTTAATCTTTTTGTTTTATTTTTAAGTCTATGTAAGTATTTGGGGCTTATTGAATAAGACAAAAACTTGTATTTCTCTAAAGTTATTTTAACTTTATGAGTTAAAATTTCTTTGTATTTCTCATTTAGTTTGTTTATTTCTTCAATAACTTTCTTGTCCATAATATTTTCTTTATTATTATGTTTATAAGAGTCTAGTTTACTTTGAATATCTAACAATTCCTTATCCCAAGATTTCCTTTTGTTATTATACCATCTGATACTTTGTCCATATAGATATGATTTTAAGGCATCCCAAACATAGACAATGGAGACTTCAGGAGTATTATTTATGTCTAGAAAATGTTGTACTTCTGAAAGTATATATTCTTTATAGTCTTTTAGCTGAGTTAAGTATGCTGGTATCCTTTTGATCTGAACATTATGAGTATTTTTATCATGAACTCAAAACAATTGAGTTATGATCAGATATAGGACATGAAATGATTTTGGAATTAATTAAATCTGTTACCATCTGGTTAGAAATAAAGACCCTATCTATTTTTGAATAAGTTTTGTATCTGTTAGAAAAAAAGGTGTATGGTAATGATTTTGACTCTATCTGATTATTAATATCATTCAAATGATAAGAATTAGCAAAATCATTTAAATGTTTTGCATTAGATGTAATTCTTCTTTTCTTTATAGTGGTAGTATCACTTTCATGTAGTATACAATTAAAATCACCAGCTAAAATAATATCCCCTATAGAGAATGATATGATAATCATTATAACTTCTGATTACCTCATACAACAAACACTATCACTCTTAATACCTTGTACAACTCTCCATAACTTTCTCCATCAATCGCCACCGTTATCATACACATAGCTCACCTCTACAAAATCTCTCTCATTTCTGGTACTATTCTCTTCTTTGTCTCTCTGCACCTCTGTTTCATTCTACAACTATGTTCTTATCAAACAATCCATATACCTTACAAACCAACGTCTACAACAACCATACATACACTATCACTCCCCAGCTACTTCTCAATAGGCCCCATCTTATATAGCAGAAAAATAATCTTACAAACCAAAGTAAAATTCCTCACCCTTCAAAGCTCCTATTGCACTAATATTTTGCTAGCCTGCCAAAAGAAAATGAAAAAGAAGCTGCAACATGTAAAAATTTCCACCCACTGCAACCTAACTCACTGCGGAGACATTCATCCAAACCCTGGCCCCTCCCCAGCCCCCTGTTATCCCCCAAACTCCTTAAGATCCCTAAACTTTGCTACCATTAATATCCAGAGCATCAGAAACAAAGTTCCATATCTGCATGCCTGGTTAAGCCAAAATAAACCCGACTTCACTGCCATCACAGAGACTTGGCTAAAATATCAAAGATGCTGAATTCCTACTCCCCTAACTACAGTTGTCTTAGGACTGACAGACCACATAAAAAAGGTGGTGTTGTCACCTTAATTTATCCAAATAACTTCACTGTAGTTCAATACACAAAACCTATCCCACAATTCTCCACTGCAAAGATACTAGTGGCCTTCCTAAAATTGAATAACTGAAAAAAATCTTTGTATCTTAGTCATATAGACAATAACATTCTGATACTTGAAGATATTCTCGCCTGGACAACTACTAATATTAAAAATGAAACTATCATCCTAGGTGATGTTAACATCAATAGGCATGACATTTCAAATCAAGACCTCTCTACCACCATTAATTTATACAATTATGCACAGCTAATCACCGATATAAGCAGACCCAACTATAAAAATGACAAAGGCTCAGTCCTTGACTGGATCCTGTTTTCTGACCCTAACAAAATCTCCTCCTGTGGCACACTACCTAATAGTATTAGTGACCACTCACCAGCCTTCATAATATGTAAGAGCACCCCAATTCTAAACCAGCACCAAGTCAAGCATACTACGGACTTATCTAATTTCTCCCCCACCATAAAATCTTACAAAGTATGAACTGGGTGCCACTAAAATATCTCCCTCTCAATGATGCTGCTGAATTTTTCAGTTCAACATTTCTTAAGATCTTAGATAATGTAGCCCCACCTTGACTAAAACGAGATAAGGCTAAACATGCCAATTTGCTTACCAAACACACAAAGCAAATTATGTCTGCTAGAGATAAAGCCTGGAAAGCTTGACAAAAAAAAAACAAACAAAAATCCATCCAACCTCACTCAGTATAAACAGCTATGCAGTCAGGCAAAACGTCTAGTGATTAAAAATAAAAAAGAACATTTCGAAAGTCTTCACACAAACAAAACCCTAAAATATTCTGGGGTGCAATCAACTCCCTACTTCATCCAGGTACAAACAATAATCCTTGCCAAAATCTAGACAAAACTCCACTGAGACAGCCTCTCTCTTTAATTTTAATTTAATTGACACCATTGCAAATTCACCTAATATTCCTTCATCACTCTCCCCAACTACCTCACTAACTCATTTCTCATTCACACCTATACCTACCTCCTCTATAAAAAACTCCTTGAGAAACTCAGACCTTGTACTAATGCACCAGATAATTTTCCTGCTGAGTTTCTACAAATATCCACAAGCTCCATTGCCTACTCTATCCGCATACTGCTTAACAGATCCATTAAGGAGTGCATCATACCACACATCCAGAAGAAAGCATTTGTTCTTACTCTACATAAAGGCGTCAACAACTCTGATGTCTCTAACTTCCAACCCATAGCTATCCTCTCCCCCATCTCCAAAGTATTAGAAAAATGCGTTCATGCTCAGCTTCTCAAATATCTTGTTAATAACCAAATCCTTTGTCCACTCAGCACAGTTTCAGGCCAGGGCATAGTACCTGTGCTGCTCTCATAATCTTTTTTGACACAGTACACAGGGCTGATGATGCCAGTTACTCAGTTTCCTCACTCTTTCTTGACCTGTCAAAGGCCTTCGATATGGCCTCCCATCTCCTTCTATTTACCAAACTCTCCAACGTAGTTATCTCACCTCCCACCCTAGACTGGTTCTCTAACTATCTCACAGACAGGCAACAATCCACCAAATGGCAACAATCCTGCTTACCGTTTCTCAGGACAACTACAGGTGTACCCCAGGATCGATACTAGGTCCAGTATTGTTTAGTATATTCATCAATAACTTCCATACCACTCTTATCCATGACACTGTTATTCATTATGCCAATGATTCCACAATCATCTGCAATGCCAAATCCATTTCTGAGCTGCAACATCTTACCCAAGATGCCTTTACAGCTACCGAAACTTGGATGTCAAACAACCATCTCATTCTAAACCCCAATAAAATGAAACTTTTAATATTTACCCCCCTCCAAAAAAAACACCCTTCTCAACAGGAATTAAGTCTCTGTCCAATCCCTAACTAATACTATCACTGAAGTAGTTCCAAATGCTAACCTGCTAGGAGTCACCATGGATAAAAATCTAACATTCAACTTCCATATCCACAACAGCATCAAAAAACACATCAGAATCTAGGTATCCTTTATAGACACAATCACTTCCTTAACTTCACTGCTAAGAAAGCTCTAGCCTCTTCCTTTCTCCTAACATCTCTACTGTATGGTGTTCCCATTCTCACCAATATGCAATCCTCCCAGAAAACCAAACTTGAGTCTTGCTACAATAAGATCTCCAAATTTGTAACAAATTCAAAATATTCATCCCATCACTGCTTATCTCTAAGTCAGCTAGACTGGCTTGAACTGCCACATTACCCCACATATCTACAATTACCTACTGCACATAAATGTATACACAAACTATCAATGTGCCCTTCTCTTTCCTCCTTGCCAACCACATATCACCCCAACAGACTCCTTAGATTTGACAACAAGTTGTTGCTGAAAGTTGACAAACCAAATCTCTCAGCTGATCAAATGCTGTACTCTTTTACTGTCTCAAAACTCTGAAATGCCCTCCCACCTTTAATCAGAACCATCAGTAATCCTGCTCTCTTCAAGACGTCCCTCAGAAAATATATTTCTTCTCTATGGCACTGTACATTTGCCAAAATAAAACCTCCGTAAAAACTTGCCTCTTCCACTATAATCCTTTCATCATTCCATCACAATACTCATATAGCTTTTCCACTTCCTCATAACAATTGTATGAGCTCTTACTCTGCCTTGCTAAATCTTAGCTACTAACACCTACAAACCAATAAGAATTATTCACATAACTCCTCCATCAATGTTAATAATTCTATACGATGTAGAAGTGTATAAATATGTATCTAATACTTGAACTATTGAGATTATATTATCTTCAATGGAAAATGGCTGTATATACTCTGTACTAGTGTTAGTTTCTAATATTTTACACTATTGTAACTGTATATTACTGTTTATTGTGTGTTATTTTTCTTGTATACTTGGTTAATATATGTGGAGCTTTTCTCACAGGGCCTCCACTGAAAATGGGCTCACCTAGGCCAGTGGACCTTCCCTGTAAACAAATGCAATACAGAAATAAATAAATAAATGAAAATCAGGCTTTTGGGGCGATCGTGATTGTCAGCAGAATTTGAAGACAGGAAGATGTTTCAACTGCAGATCATGGACAGACAAGTAAGAGGTAGGTGTGTGTATAAATGTTGTTGGTAGATAGGTGTGTGTGTGTATGTGTGTGTGTGTGTGTGTGTGTGTGTGTGTGTGTGTGTGTGTGTGTGTGTGTGTGTGTGTGTGTGTGTGTGTGTGTGTGTGTGTGTGTGTATGTAAGAAGTAGATAGGTAGGTGTGTGTGTAAGAGGTAGATAGGTGGGCATGTAAGAGATAGGTGTGTGTGTGTGTGTGTGTGTGTGTGTGTGTGTGTGTGTGTGTGTGTGTGTGTGTGTGTGTGTGTGTGTATGCGTGTGTCTGTGTGTGTGTATAAGAGTAGATGGCTGTGCATGTGTATATAACAGATAGATGTGTGTATAAGAGGTAGGTGTGTCAGTGTGCAGGGTTGGGGATCTGTATAAGAGGTAGGTGTGTGTGTGTGTGTGTGTGTGTGTGTGTGTGTGTGTGTGTGTGTGTGTGTATGTGTGTGTGTGTGTGTTTGTGTGTGTGTGTTTGTGTGTGTGTGTGGATAAGAGGTAGATAGGTGTGTGTATGTGTGTAAGAGGTAGGTAGGCAGCATACCTCTCAACTGTCCAGATTTTTGCCCCATATTTTTGGTTTGTTACTCATAAAATTTGTGATTTTCTGGAAAATCTTTGAAGACTGAAGTTACTAAATAATGACAGAGAGTTTCAGACTTCATATCCTTTAGAAAATGCATATTAATTATTATTATATTTATATATATTTTATTTTTAATGTAACATAGGCCTTATTCTTCAAGGGCTGTAGGCACTGGATTTGTAGATGAAACATTGAAATATAAAGTAGTTTGGTAGCAGCAAGCTCTTCATTAGTTACAGATATCTTCAATGTGGAATTATGCAGATAACTTTTACTTCTGCAGAGATTGTGCATATTAACTGGTATCGGGGGATTGTAATGATGGGAATTTGAGTGGCCTCTTATGGTTGAAATGTTCTGAATTGGGCAGTTTTGTCATTATTAGTTCATATGTTTTGTTTCACTGCTTACTGGAAAAATGTTCAAAACTATAAATGTAAAACACACTTTAACAAGTAGTGGTGTATTATACAGGAATATAATTTGATAGAATCAGGAAGGTGAATCAAAGAACATATACATGTATGCATGGTTCTAAAAATGTGTGCAAGGGGCCTATGATTTGAAAACAGCCCAAAGGTAAACTTAATCTGTCAATGGCTAGACTAATTTTCTTTAAATGTGGGTTTCAATGCATGTGAGTTTCAAAGCCAGAGAATTTTTAATGCTGAGTCTGTTTTCATTGTGAGACTGTATTACTTTGTTTAGCAAATGTCTATCAGTGTTTGTGCTATTGTGCTATAAAATTTGAAATAAAAGTTTTAAATTAAATCCAAACATCTACAATCACTGTAGAAGTAAAGCAGTAAACAGTATGCACATTTAGAGATATGAGCAGTGTTTATGCTACCTGTGGAGAAATAGTCAAGTAATGGGAAACTGGAATGGCTGTGAGAAGGGGGTAGCTGTGTATGGGGAGGCCCTGATCCATTACCCTGCCTAGGGCCCCATTTGACCTTGATCCAATTCTGAACACAAGGGAAGCAATCATGGTCACCCACAGTTACTCAGTAGGTCTACATGAGCAGCAATATGGGTAGATGTTTGCGTCTGGGCATATGTTGTTGAATCAGGTGCTGTACAACACAGTAGCACACTATTGTTTGGTACTGCATGTATTCCCTGGCCTTGTGGATGAACACATATATCACATTACTGATGTTAAACAGGCTTAATTAGTGGATGACATTGGTTCACCCAGGCCACACTGATACTGTCACTTTATGCAACTGCTACATTTTTATATCATCTGTAAGAGAATATTTCAATTTTTGCAGTTTCTCATCTGCAAATGGTATTTGAATCACAACCACAAAACCTGTAAGTCTTCTTCTGGAAGAATCTTCTTGCATTCACTTAAATGGGATCCACTTGATGCATCAGCCACCTGTACCAAACTTCCTGTTTTGTACTAGGCTTCCACCTTGGACATTTGAAGCATTAGCAGTATTCTCTGTAACTGGGGTGGTGCTTTATGTAAACAAGTTTTGAATGTGTTCTATCAGATTTGTGATCTGTATCAAGTTTAATACATTTCCCATACATGTAGTTATGAAATGTCTGAAAACAAAATATCTAGACACTCCAATACAGCCTATAAAGCTCAGAAGAATATATTATATCCTTATAAAAGTACCATAAAAGTAGAATGTACGAAAATCATATATAAGCAACTTAACAACATAAAAAATACAAGACAATTATAAGTTGCATTGGTTTTAATATAGACAAAGTTAGCTTTATTTAGCAGTACAGAGGTAGCAGGGAGGAAGTGAAGTAAGAGAGACAGGAGGAAATGGTATCAGTCAATGTAGGGCTGGTTAAGTAGAGTTTAGTATTCATTAAGTTACTGAGGTAAATAAGGGCAGTCATAGACAAATTTGATAAAAGCAGCTTTCTTAGTGGTGCAGTTATATTTCACATCTATGAAATACACTTTTGCGCCACCCCCAATAGCCACATGATTGAGGGATCAACAGTAGGACTGCATTAGCAAACAGGGGAGAAGAGACAGGTCAACAAAGTTGCTGTATGCAGACAATGTGGTATTACAGCCAGGCTCTGTGGAAGAACTTCAGCAAAGAATAGAGGAATAGAATACAAAACTGAAGGCACATGGGTTGAAACTGAGCACAGGTAAGACAAGTGAAATGGCAGCAAATGTGGGATATCAGAAGAAGATGAGACTTGCAATAGAAGAGAAAGTTGTGGAACAGGTTAACAGCTTCAAGTATCAGGGGGTGGTTGAGGAGAAGGGAAGTCTGAATGAGGAGGTTAAAGCTAGAATCAGAGAGGCAGCAGCCAACTGGCACAGAGTGTCAAGGGTAGTGTATGACAGAAGATTGCCAAAAAAGCTGCAAAGTAAGGTGTACAAGACAGTGGTGTGACCAGTACTACTGTAAGGTACAGAAAACAGGCAGCAAAGGCAGAACATTTGAGGAAGCCAGAAGTGATAGATATGAAGCGCATGAGATGGATGATAGGGTACACACTAAGGTACAGATAAAAAAATAGGACATCAGAGCAGAGACCAAAGTAGCTCCAATTGCAGAGAAAGTCAAAAAGAAGAGATTATGATAGTTTGGGCCCATGTGCAGAAAAGTAGAAGACAATCTGGTGTGGAAGATTTGGGACAGACAGGAAGAAGACAAGAGGAAACAAGGGTGTCCAACAAAGAGGTGGATGGCTTGTGTGAGAAAAGACCTGTGACAGTCAGACATAAGTGTTGAAGGTAGGAGAGTGATACTGAATCGAGAGAGATGGCGACTGTTGACATAACATCCCATCCCTATATGGAAGATGGGGAAAAAGGGGGGTTGATGATGATGGTAATGATGATCAGTATGAATTTGCATGTTTATAATGGCATGCATTAGGTCCAAAATCTGGCTATAGCAAACAAGAAGCAAATAAGTGGCTCATGCACTTCAAGGATACAACTCCGGCCTAACACATAGCATTACTAAGCTTCAAACTTTGTGGCCTTCTTGCCTTCAACAGGTTAACCAATATGATGTCATGCTCTTGTCTTGTAATGTTATCAGCACCTTCTACCTTCTCATTCATCTTAGTGCACTTTAAAGTACTTCAGGTGCTGGTGAAAACCCAGTGGTTAACCTCAATATATATTTATCCAAGGGCATGTTAAACATATTAGAACTTGTTTCATCCAGTTTAACCTGTCAAAAAATATGCTTTACATCCAAAGCTGAAAAGATATTTCTATTGTGTATAGTTGCCACTACTTCTTCAACAGTAAAGGGCAGTGCTCTCTTTGAATACATTTTTTAAAATCCTTGAGGTCTATGCATAAGCTGAATTTATCTTGCTTATCTGTATTCACCATATTCTTGTCCCATTCAATAGGTTCTGTCGGTAAGTCACACCAATTGATTCCATGCATTTAAGTTTGTGCATTATCTTTAAAAACAAAAAAGCACTTCGCATGCACCATGTATCACTGACATGACTTCTGATGATAATTTGATATGGTATTCTCTCTTCAAGCATCTTAGACTCTAAAATAAATCAGACTGGCCCCCTTACTATTTTTTCTACCCTTTGCACATTATGTTTCTGCCCTTGCAGTGGAGTGCTCATACATGACATTTTTTTCAGCATTTTCTCTTTTCATTGAGGATTTTGCCTGTAATATTTGTAAAATTTCTCCTTTTTAATCACTTCACTTGTTTTACAACCAAAATTAGACAATCTTCACTTCAACTTTTGGTTTAAGACCACTTTTGCAGAAGAAATGGTGTTCAATTTAATTTTTTTATTTGCCTCTGTGAACATATTATTGCATAATAGAAGCATTCTATACTCTTCTGTTACCGCAGTTCTGCACATTGTAACTACATACTACATTTCTGTCTACACTTTCTAGATGAACCATCTGTATTGTGTAGGTCATACCCATAGTCACACAAGCACATTTCTCCAAAATGTCAGGTTGCTTTAATTGAAGATGCAGGGCAACAGCTTGAAATTGTCACTTTGATATCTTTATTTCTGTATAAATTGCTTAACTGTATTTTACCTAGTGGTTTTAGTTTGTGTACAGAATATTATAGCAAAATGCATACAGGCTTACTTCGCCTGTAGCTTAGGACAACATTCAGAATGTAGAGTCAGGCATTTATATTATACTCTATTTCAGTTTTTAATTTAAATACATTTTTTCTGTTTCCCATATGGTGTTATTCTAAACTTTCTGAAAATTATTCTGCTATTCAGTCAGCATCTTTCTTACTATTAGACATTTTGCCACACAGGCTCCTCCTACATATTTTGATTTCACAGTATTTACAAACTGCATTTCTACTGCACTCACAATCACCTTTGTTTTTGGCTCATGTTTACTTCAACAATATTAATAACTGATTGTTTTCACTTTGTCCATTTAAGCAAATACACATTAAATCTTTTACTATGAAAGGGAGCTTTTTAATGTATACCTCTTGAAAAAGTGTTAATGCTTCCATAGATTCTACAAATTTGATGTTTTGTTTTATATTGCTTTTTATCTTACTAGTAGCCGCAGCTATTACACTAGTAGGTCTGGACCCTCACTGCTCATTTGTTAAAATATGCCATCAGATGGGAGACTGCACAGTATCTCTTTCATTCTTATTTTTGTTCTTAATTATATTTTTTATTATTCATAAGATTTGCTTTCAGTTTATTTTCACACAGTGTAAGTCATGTAAACATGCAACTCCGAGACTTTAACAAAATTTAGACGGGATATTTAGTAAACCAACTTAATACTGTCATTGAAACTGTAACCAGCAGTAAACTTCTAGGCATTATAATAGATTACAGTATCAAATATGAACAGCATAAACCGCATACCATTAAATCTACAAGTGGGCATGACCCTAGCCCTGAGCAGCATCTTACCATTACCCAGAATGATACCACTATCTACCTACCATCACCCAGAATGATACCACAGTTGTCAAAGGAAAAAACTTCAAAGACCAATACACATAAGGTTCAGTTAAGGCACATTTAATAACTTGCTGCAAGGAGACAAAAACATGCAAATACAGGATTTTGCCTAACTACTAACAGGAAATATGCTATTCTTATACTGTTCTACAAGACATTGCCTTCTATGGCTGACGTAATCAAACACAACTTTCAGTATTGTTCTACAGCAGATGTTACTCAGATTTTCTGCTGACATGACTGGATTTATGAAAAACAATTTGAGAGAAACAACCTGGCCTTGGTGGGCCCTAGCCCGTTACAAGCTTCTATTGTGTAGTTCTAATACATGTGTTACATTTCAAGGTACTTTTCTAACTCAGACACAAGCAAATGCTGATTGCAGTTCATTTTTTCAAGCAGTCTTTGTTCCGATTATCTATAGCTTCTGCAGCTGTGTGTTTTCTCACAGCACAAGCGGAACTCCTTGTCTAAGTCTCATAATATCAATACAAGCGATATTGTTCTAGTCATTATTTTCCTGACACAAGCAGAAATTACCTGCTTCTCTGTAAATTTCCAAAGCATAAGCAATAGCTGCGCATATTTCATGACAATACAAGGTTAGAAAGCTTCTGCAATTCGTACAGATTTTATGCAGTGTGAAATAGAATAAATGTGTTAACCCTTTTCAAGCCTTAAATGCACTAAGCATATTACTAATACATATACTAATACATATTTTTTCTGACATTTCCCCCCCTTTTAATACTTTTATTCTTCTTTCAAAATAAGCATAAACAGTTTTTTCTTCTCCTAACCTCTTCCTACTCAGGATTTGTAGTTAAGAGAGTCATTCAGTTGAAACTTACGAAAGCATTTCAGTTTTTCAATAGTTCTTCAAACTCAGCACTTTGATATAAGGTTTCAGAAACTGACATGTCTATAATGTCTTTAATCAGTCTTTTCATGCAGGGGATGCCACAGCAAACACATACTCCCAGTAGGAGCATTCCTACACAAATAGTGATCAGGATGTTCATTAGGATGGTACCCCACCCCCCAAACCATTTCTGGAAAAAATCCATCAGTGGGTTTGGTCCTGGTTTGGTCATGGCCGACACTTGCTGAATTACCTCAAGATGATTGTCTATCTCATGTTTATGGTCAGGAACATACGAACAGCACTCCTCCTGGATTAAAGCGCAAGTACCGCCTCTTGCCACTAGGGTGAAGTCGAGAGCCATGTGGTTTTGAAGCATTACAGTTCTCATGGCATTCAGTTCATCAGTCACCAATTTGAGAGCGGAAAAAGTTGCATTGCTCATTACTTCGAAAAGTTTAGACAGTTTTCTCAGCTCCCAGATCGATTTCACTGCTCCATATGCTGGTGATATGCCTGCCCACGATATAACACTGTCACTCAAGTCCATGTGTGTCAGTTTATCGCCTATAGAATGATAGTTTTCCAGCGTGCATCGATTTGTCCCACTGAAATTTCAGGTTTCTTAATGGGTTTCTTGACGACCTCTCGGACATTCCGAATTTTTCCTCGAGGTAAAACTGCAGTGTGTCATATGGCCAGAACCAGATAGCCCAAAAAACAACTGCCGGACCAATTCTCAGGTAACCAGTTGTATGCCTTTCTGCCACACACAAAGTAACAGTCCTCTACTTTAGTAGTAACTTTGCTATGAATATACACTCGCCCTGCATGAAACATTTTTCTATCAATTATAGACAGTTGTTTATAAAGAACAGAATTATGTTTTACTTCATCAATTGTTTTGTGCATCAATTCAAGAAATGAATCATAGTTTGTATTACAATAAGAACCTGCATTGTTAGCTTTAGTGTAACATTTATAAGGAACAGTCACATTGCAATTGCTCCAACCCACCTGAACAGTATCAGTTTTATAAAAACACACAGTTCCCTTTTGTGGAACAGACAAGTGCAATGCTATTTTATCTTGTGATGTAATGGTTGAGGTATCATAAATCAAGTTTTCCCAGGTCTCGTTGACCCCTATGGGGACTGCATTCATTAATAATCCCCCGTATGCTGTTGGCAAAGCTGTGCAAATCCAGCAATTCGAAACATTGAAAGTCTCAGCATACACATATTTAACTGCCTGGTAAGTGTTGAAGTTTGGGTGCCAGTCTATGAGTAACACTTCATGTTTATTCAGTTCAGTTTGTGTGGCTGGAAAAAGGAATGGCCACAACAAAAAGATTATTGTCACTAGTACAGTTAACAGGATGATTATGCAATACTTCTGAGGAAATGGGTGTTCTGCATTCCTGTTTGTTCTGGATTCTATAATTTTTGCTCTTGACATGTGACAAGATTTTTGTCCAGTTTAAATTTCTTAATTAGTTTGCAGTGTGTCAGGTGGATCCACAAGACATGCTTTGCAATCTTGACTGCAGTGGATGTCGACAGAAGCACTTGATATGGACCTTCCCACTTTGGTGATGCCCAATTCTTCTTCTTTATTGCTTTCACCCAGATCCAGGTACCTGGTGCCACTGCCACTTCTGATGGTCTGGTTTGTTCTTTATCTGAAACAGAATTTGACTGCAACAGATGTTTAGAATTCAACAAATTTCTCATATACTCTGCTAGTGTACAGTCGGCTTTTTGGTCTGCGGGCATGAGAGAGTTCCAGTGAGCTATATAATAAGCCCTTCCAAATAGTTTTTTCAAAAGGAGTCAGTCCTTTTGCATTCGGAACAGTTCTTATGCTCAACAGTGCCAGGGGCAGACAGTACACCCAATTTCTCTGTGTTTCTACTATTAACTTCCTTAGCTTACTCTTTAAAATCCCATTATGCCTCTCTACTAACCCTACAGATTGCAGGTGATATGCACAATGATTTTTTAAAGAAACACCAAAATGTTTACTCAACTGTTGTATGGTTTGGTTTGCAAAGTGTGCACCGTTGTCACTGTAGATCCTTTCCGGAATGCCAAATCTAGGGATGATTTCTTTAACGAGAATTTTTTCTACGGTAGCCGCATCTGGATTTTTAGTCGGAAAGGCTTCCACCCATCTGGAAAACATATCTACAATGACAAGACAATACTTTTTATTTTCACATTTGTTCAATTCTATGAAATCCATACAGATAGTATGAAACGGATACGGTGGTGTAGGGAAACTCCCTTGCTTGGGCTTTAACGCCCCTTGTGCATGATGTTTATTACAAACGTGGCACATTAAACAAAATTTTTTAGAGTAATTTAAGAATCCACATGTCATGAACACTCAGTTCATCAGCTGTACCATCCCCCCTGTTGAGACATGGCATTGCCCATGGCTCAACAAAGCTGCATATCTAAACAAATTAGATGGTAATATCGGTTTCCCCTCTTTAGAGATGTACAGCCCCTTTTCGAGAATTGCTCGTCATTTTACCCATCTTTGTTTTTCAGCCTGAGTAGTAAGTGTCTGCATTGTCTTTAACATTTCTAAGTCTAAAATCTCAGAGGGTTGTAATTCCTCATTCAAAAGAAATACTTCTGAAGCTGCCTGCTTTGCAGCTGTATCAGCTCACGCATTACCTTTTGAAATCCTATCCTGTTGCTTGGTATGAGCTGTGCATTTACAAATAGCTACTTTCTGAGGTAACTGAATAGATTCTAAAAGATCTAAAATAAATTGTGCATGATTGATTGGTTTGCCAGTAGATGTTATCATTCCTCGATTTTTCCACTGTTGCATAAAAACATGTACAGTAGAGAAAGCTTACTGGCTGTCAGTAAAAATGTTCACACATTTACCCTTTGCTAAGGTACATGCCCGTGTCAAGGCAATCAATTCTGCTGCCTGTACAGATAAATTGTGTGGTAAGGGTTTTGCTTCTATAATCTCAGTATCAGAAACTACTACATATCCTACTAGGTTCTGTCCTGCAGGACCCCTTTTGCACGAGCCATCAATGTAGTATGTCACCTCGGCATCATCCAAGGGGACATCTGTGAGATCTTTTCTAGGCAGTGTCTTTTGCTCAATCCCCTGCAGGCAGCTGTGTGGTGTGCCATCTGCAAGGGTTGGGAGCAAGGTAGAAGGGTTCAAAGTCTTGTATCGTTCAATTGTCATATGAGGTTGGCTCAACAATATAGTCATACAGGAAAGATGCCTAGCAGGGGAAAGATATGCTACCTTCTCTTGCAGTAAAATAATCGTGACTGCATGAGGCACTCTCAATGTGAGAGGGTGGAACAAAACTACTGAGGCCGAAGCCTGTACTGCCATTGCAGCTGCAACTACTGCTTGTACACAGTGTGGTAAAGACTGTGCCACTGGGTCTAGTTGTGATGAGTAATAAGCAATAGGGTGTTGCTTGTCCCCATGCTGCTGCGTTAACACTGATGTCATATAACTTTGCTTACAAACTACAGTTTGGAAAAAACGTTTATGATAGTTTGGTAATCCTAAAACTAATGAGGATGCTATTAACTGTTTCAGTTTGCAGAAAGCAGATTCTGCTTCTGGTGTCCATTGTAACAAATCCTGTGCTGCCATAGGCTTTTTATATATCAGGTTAGTTAGTGGTGCAGATTCCAAGGCGTAGTTTGGAATCCAGCTCCGGCAAAAATTAGTCGTACCCAGGAAGGACATCATTTCCTTCTTGGTAGTGGGTTTTGGTGCTTGTAAAATCGCTACTTTAATGTCCTCATCTAATGTCCTACCATCTTTGGATATTACATATCCTAGGTATTTAACTTGTTTTCTCCAAAGCAGCAGTTTATTTTTGTTTACTTTATGTCCTTCAGTGGCTAAAAATTGTAATAGCGCTATGGTATCTTCTTTGCAATCTTGCTGGGTGGGGGCCGCCAGCAGGATATCATCAACATAAAGTAAAATCTGACTGCCTCTTGGAGGGGTAAATCCCACCAAGTTGCTTGCCATTTCTTGTGAGAATATTGTCAGACTTTCACAATATCCCTGTGGTAGTCGTGTATATGTATACCTTTTCCCCTGAAATGTGAATGCAAACCGATATTGGCTGTCAGGGTGTATCAGTATCGAAAAGAATGCATTGCTGATATCTACCACAGAAAAATATTTCTGTTGAGGTTTTAAATCATTCAACAGGGTGTGTGGGTCTGGCACTGTAGGTGCCCTTGGTATTACTGCGTCATTTACAGCTTGTAAATCTTGGACCATATGCCACTCTCCATTCGCTTTCTTAGCAGGAAATAAGGGTGTGTTACATGGTGAATCAGGAGATTCCACCAGCACCCCTTCCTTAAGTAAAGCTTCTATAATAGGTTTGATTCCTACCTCTGCATTTTTCTTAAGGGATACTGTCTTTTCTGTGGTCTAAATGCTGACTTTGGCATGATAGTAAATGGTCCTGCTGTACGAATAAGTCCTACATCTGACTTTCCTGTTGACCAAAGAGTTTCTGGTATATTCTGTAAGGCATTCTCTTCCTCCTGTAATAGGAGTACTAATCAGCTGTCCTTGCTAGACTGCAAGTGCATGGCTGGGTGGGTCTGAGTTATCCAATTCAACTTCTGCATTTGTATTCCCTGTTCTGACAGTTCTAACTCTGTCTGCTTTTCCCATCTCGTGACTTTTTCTCCCAAGTCTACCCATTTTACATTCTTGTCCTTAGTTAAGCTAACATGTGGTAATCGATTAGATTTATAGAGTGCAAAGAACTCCTGGGGCAATGAACAGCTGGCTACACTGTTCCCTTCCATGTCCCAGTACAGATTACGTAATATCAATCTGTTTCCACAATTTCTAAACAATTCTTGCTCATATTCCTTATCAGGTCCTGGTGTGTTACAATAATACAGTACAGAGTACAGTGCAACAAATGTTGTTTATCAATGTCAAGGGAGGGGAGCTTGCTGATGGCTATGTTCATCAACTCTTCAGTCACTGCCCCTGGACCAGTCATAACCAAGTCCTGGCTGTACCAATAAAACATTTCACCCTCCGATTGCACTGCAAAGGTATCAATTTGTCGCTGTGCTTCCATACCCTGCATAGTCGGAACTACTGCTATACCAAATAGCTGCATAAGGTCTCTGCCCAAGAGGTTTACTGGGCATTGTGCTGAAACAACAATTTTGCTTTTCTGGGTCAATCCTGAAACAGGATCAGTTATTGCAATATTATGGGAGAGGGGCTCCTGATACAGCTGTCCATTAGCTGCTTTCACTAGTATGTAATCAGGTGACTCTGAATTCTCTGGCAGTTTGGAGGGAAGTATCGGGGTCCGTGATGCCCCTGAGTCACACAAGAATTTGACTTCCCTCCCTTCCACCAAGAGTGTAACTTCTGGTTTTGTGCCTGCTAAATAGAGCTCTAAGCTCAATAAAGCTAAATCCAATATTTCATTTTCTTCACTGTCCGTAACTTCCTGCACTTCCTCTATTTCTTCTGTCACATCCTCTACTCCCTCTATCACATTCTCATTTATCCTTTCTCTGCTATCCCCTTCTAGTGATTCTTGACTATCATATAGTCAGTCCTCACCCTCCTTGTCTTCCTCCATGGTTGCCCTCTTGTTTTTCTTGCAATCCCTTGCCAAGTGTCCCTTTTTACCGCATTTAAAACATTCAGCCCTTTTCTTTCGCCCTTCAAAGTCCTCTGATCGCTGATCAGATTGTTTGTTTCCCTGGGCATTTCTCTTGCCCTTTTTCCCGGACTGTACTACATAAACTTCTGCTCCATCTTCTACAGAAAATACTTGGGCTTTCTTTTTCTTTTTGATATTAAAGTGCCTTTCGGCATGCCTAGCATATTCAAGTAATGACTGTAACCTGCTTGTATGATGATCTACCATGTGCTTTGTAATAAAACTGCTTATGGGTGCAGTGCTGCCTTTCAAAAATGCATTCTTTAACTGCTGCTCATATGGGGAACCTTGTGTCTGATCTTCAGGAACCTGCATTCCACAATGGTTATTAAAACATTCTAAAAGTCTGGCATAATATCTGTCAATGGTTTCACCATCTTGTTGGATGCATTGATTAATGCAAGTCCAGTCTGCCCTAGGCTTCCATTTCTCAGAGATTCGGTCTGTAAGACCTTTCACTCTGTTGTCTCGCTCTGTGCTGCTATGTGGGAGGGGCCTGAGCACAGTGTCACGGGGATTCCAGTTGCCACTAATCATGTGCCAATCTGGTCCAACAATTTGTCTGACTACTTTTTCTACCTCTTCTCCGTTTAAATTATAACTTAGTCTCATTCCTTGTAAATCTTCTAAGAACTTTCTAAAATTAACCTTTGGATGGGGAATTCCCTCAATGGCTTTCCGGATGTCTTCCGGAGTCCAGGGCCTATACACTAGAATAGTTGGGTCCTGACCTTCTTGCCCTGCCTGAGGATTAGGCACTTCTATAAGCGGGCATATTTCTTCTTCACTCATAGATCACGAATTCCTACCCATTTGATATAATTCAATGTCCCCTTTTGAGTTATCTGCCCGTGTTCGAGACCTGGTCTCGATGGGATCTCTAATTAATGATTTTGCTTTTGTTGTGTCTCTATTTATGGTGACAGCAGAATATTGTGGGGGTGGACTAACCTGTTCACGTGCTTCATATTCTGGTAAGGGAAGCGGAGGAGCTGATGCTATTACTAAGTTATTGTCCTCCTTATCTAAAAACATTGCTTTTGAATCATTATTCTTTTGTTCCCTATGGTTTACTTCCTCAATCCACCTGTGTGCCTGAGGAATTCCTAATTGGCGCTGCTTTTTTACCCAACCTTTGGAATCGGTTTTAAGTTGTTTGACAAGTTTAACAAGTGAGGATTTTTTCTAATTTACCATCAAATTCATACTTATTAATCCATTTTGAGTAGTATTTAATATTATCAGCACGCTGTGACTGCATGTATTTCACGTCTTCGGTTAACAGCGGATTTTGGGGTCTTTTTGTGCAATTATTACCCATTTTGTTCTAACCTTTTGAACGTTATGTAACCCTTCTTATTTTTAATGTGGCACCATGGATTTTGTTATAGTCTCTTCAGAATGACTGCCTACCTACTCTGTTTTCCCTGATCTATGACAAGACAGTAATTTTTTCTGTCCCTGACTTGTAAAAAATACAGTCCTGACAAAAACAATACAAATCTTGTCCCTGATCTAAAACAGAAAAAAAGTAGATTCACCTTACCTGAACCTTCATGATTGATCACCTGGTTCATGAAAACCCATCCTTCAGTCGCAGATCAGAAAGTGGCTGGCGTCTTTTGTATGACAATTCAGTCAGAGGCCTTTTCAAATAAAAAGAACGGATTTCTTCCCCGTACGGTTTCAAGCCACCTGGCCTGTCTGATCTGAGGCAAAGTGAGGGTTTCCAGTACGAAGGACCAATCAATCAAAGGAAAAAACTTCAAAGACCAATACACGTAAGGTTCAGTTAAGGCACATTTAATAACTTGCTGCAAGAAGATAAAAACATGCAAATACAGGATTTTGCCTAACTACTAACAGGAATTATGCTATTCTTATACTGTTCTACAAGACATTGCCTTCTATGGCTGACGTAATCAAACACAACTTTCAGTATTGTTCTACAGCAGATGTTACTCAGATTTTCTGCTGACATGACTGGATTTATGAAAAACATTTTGAGAAAAACAACCTGGCCTTGGTGGGCCCTAGCCCGTTACAAGCTTCTATTGTGTAGTTCTAATACATGTGTTACATTTCAAGGTACTTTTCTAACTCAGACACAAGCAAATGCTGATTGCAGTTCATATTTTCAAGCAGTCTTTGTTCCGATTATCTATAGCTTCTGCAGCTGTGTGTGTTTTCTCACGGTACAAGCGGAACTCCTTGTCTAAGTCTCATAATATCAATACAAGCGATATTGTTCTATTCATTATTTTTCTGACACAAGCAGAAATCATCTGGTTCTCTGTGAATTTCCAAAGCATAAGCAATAGCTGCGCATATTTCATGACAATACAAGGTTAGAAAGCTTCTGCAATTCATACAAATTTTATGTAGTGTGAAATTGAATAAATGTGTTAACCCTTTTCAAGCCTTAAATGCACTAAGCATATTACTAATACATATACTAATACATATTTTTCTGACAACAGTACAAGCAAAAAATGATTGATTCAACAATTGGCTATGTTTCTGGTATCATTCTAAGGGGATCCAGTATCTGTCTGCCTGGGATGACGTGATTGACAGACCTTGCTACTTTGCCAGAAATGGCTTGCATCTGTCACCCCTGAGCTTCCGGATACTGGCCAAGGATCTTGCCACCCCTATAGTGCCTTTTTTTAGATGGTGTTCTAAAGACCAAATTACCACTGTAACAGCTTTAAACAAATGCAGTATGAGGGTCATGCTGCTCAATGCTAAAAGTCTAAATCTCAAAATGCAATCACTCGAAGCACTCCTTAAAATGGAGAACATCGACATTTGTGCTGTAACAGAGACCTGGTTCAAGGCAGCAGAAAGCACCCCTGCACTACCAGGCTATAACTCATTCCACACCTTTTGGCCCCAGAACTTGGACCACAGCTCCAAAGGCAGTGGTGTTTCCATATTCATAAAGGATATGCACACCTCTAGACTGGTAGCCAAACATAATGCATCTGAGATACTTCAGGTGCAGCTAACATTGGGTAAGACACTGATTCAGGTCATAGCCTGCTATAGGTCCCCAACCATGTCCCAAGACTCACACTCCACATTCCCAAGCACCCTGCAGAATATTAGGGTCCAACCTAACACTCTCATACTGGGCAACTTCAACTACCCCTCCACTAACAGGGAAAACTACTCATGTACCAATACACTTGCCTAACGTTTCCTGGAATTCATTAATTCCAATGCCCTGGACCAGTTCATTCTTACCCTATTAGAAGTAGCAACATCCTTGAGCTGGTCATTACTAACATGGGCAACCGTTGCTCTACACCAATAGTCAACTCCTCCCTGGTTAGATCTGACCAAAAGCTAATCACCTTGGAAATTCACATCCCACCCCCCCTCCCACCCCTGCAAAGGTAACCACCATGAATGACTTTTCCAAAGCTAACTTTGGGCTCCTAAAAACAGAGGTGGCTAATTTCACGGCACCCATGAAAATGGAGAACAGTTGCATGACCACCGAATCTTCCACCAATGCACTGTATGAACACGTACACAAATGAATAGATCTCGCCATACCCAACAGAACCAAGACGCTCTCCTCCAAAAAAAAAAGGAAGCCAATTTGGTGGTTCCCTGCCATAAACAAACTCTACAACAGAAGGAGGAAACTGATGTGGAACAAGGTAAAGTCCCAAGACTGGACTGGAAAAACTCCCTTATCAACCTCAGCAAAAAGTTGAGATCCCTCATCAAATCCTCTAAAGCTAGCTATGAAAACAGAATTGCAGCAGATAGTAAAGACAACCTCAAGGCCTTCTATAGTTATGTAAATAATCTCCATGGCAAAACCCAGATTTGCTCTGAGCTACTGCAAGATGGTACCTCCTATACTGAGCCAACAGATATTGCCAATATACTGGTCAACAGATTCAGTGCCAATTTTACCCCTCTGCCCCCCCCCAAAGGACCAATCACAATACCAGTAGTGTGCTAGGCACTCAGTATTACTGCTGCACAGGTTAAAACAGCACTGTCCAAGGCTGGCTGTGTTCATGAACTACAGAGTGAATTGGCACCTTACCTGTGTGCCCTGTTCAATCACAGCCTCACCTCAGGCTTTGTCCTTACCAAATGGTGCACTGCTACAGCCATCCCTCTCCTCAAAGGAGGAGCAACTACAGACCCTAGGAACTATCGCCCCATTAGCCTGACAAGTCTGATATGCAAAGCTATGGAACGCATCATCATGGACCTAATAAACAAGGATATAGGGAGTCTCCAAACTCTGGATCCTACACAGTTTGGTTTTGTGAAGGGTAGATCATGCCTGCTCAACTTGGTCAACTTCTTTGAGTCAGACACCAGTGCTGTGGATGAAGGCAATGTGGTTCATACAGCCTGCCTTGATCTGGCCAAGGCCTTTGATACCATTCCCCACTCAGGATTCATAGAAAAACTCACTAGGCTAGGCATCAACCCCTGTATCACTAGGTGGGTTGCAAACTGGCTCACAGATAGAACCCACAGTGTGAAAGTAGCTGACTCCAAGTCAGACTGCAGACGAGTGGAGTCCCACAGGGTTCAGTTCTGGATCCTCTCCTGTTTGGTATCTACTTCTCTGAAGTCCAGGCCAAAACTAAAGGGACTATGGCTGACAAAGTTCACAGATGATTGCAAGTTGGGAGCTATTATTAACTCCCCAAGTGATGTTGACATCCTACAGAAAGGCCTCACTGAGACCAATGACTGGTGCTAGAACCATGGCGTTAAGCTCAATGCCAAAAAATGTGTCATCAGCTCCATTGGGAAAAACTCAGTTCTCTTGAATTACCACATCAATGGTAGTCCACTGAACACAGAAGGCATTATAAGAAATCAGAGAACAGAGGTTGACAACAACCTCTCTTGTGATGGGTCCCTATTGGATGTACGAAGCATCGAGATCTTGAATGGCTTAAAAGTCGAAAATGCCATTCTTTGAGATCGCTATTGTGAGATCGTGGTACAGTGAAGTTTGGAAAATTTGCCCTTTCCTCACTGTAGTGCGATCTTGGAGTTGGTATATATAATTAGCGGGGGGTGTGGGGAATGCACCCCCCCCCCCCACACAATACCTATTTTGAAGAATGGCATTTTCGACTTTTCAGCCATTCAAGATCTTGATTTTTCATTCATAAAATAGGGAACCCTTTTGACTACCACATTGCCACTGTGGTCAGAAAGTCATTCTATGCGGCACATCTCATTAATAAGAATTTTGCATCCAGGAAGAAAGAGGTCAATGTCTCTCTCTACTCTTCCCTCATTAGGCCAATCATTGAGTACAATGCCCCATTTGGCATGTACCTCACTAGACACCTGCAATAACTGGAGAGGCCACAAAAATACCTCACAAAGAGGATCCTAGGCCTTAAATACTTGTCCTATATGGACAGACTCAAAAAACTCCAACTATTCTCTGTTTCATATCGCCTACTTAAAGGCGATCTTTGCTTAACTTACAAAGCCATGTCTGACCCAGCTCTGTTAGAAATGCTACATCTAAAGAAATCCCAATCCCTCAGCACCTCACACTCCAAAGAACTCAACCTCATTACCCTAATCAACAGAACATGCTGGAGGGACAGGTTCATAACCCAGAGACTGCCCATGCTCTGGAATAGACTTCCCATACATGTCAAGCAGAGCACCTCACTGGCCCTCTTCAAGAGAAATCTTGCTGAGTGGATGGGAAATAAAGAATTTAACCCGGCGATCACTCCAGTGACTCTACTCGACAGAGGCACTGGGAACTAAGGTCGGGTGGCATGATGCCAGGGTATTCCTATGGGGTAGGCTTGTAAAGACTCCAGGGCCATTAGCCTAGTACACACCTATGAACCTATGAACCTTTGAACCCACACACCAGAAACTAGGATCCCTTTATAGGATCAATGTATTCCTTGCAGATACTGTAAGAAAAACTCTAGCCACCACCTTCTTATTACCAACTCTCTTTGCTACTCCTATCCTAACAAACCTAAACAATACTCAAAGAAACTTGCTTCCTTTTACAACAAAATAGCTAAAATAGCTACATTTGCCACCAATCTCCCTCACAGGACCCACCATTGTCATAGCTTAAAGCAATTAAACTGGCTTGAACTGCAACACTACCTAGCATATTTACAACTAACTGCAGGACATAAACTCATTCATCATCCAGAAAAATGCCCTGCACTACAAAATGTATTACTGCTCTACTGTTCAGCAAGGGACCTCTGTTCTAGTAGCAAATTCTTACTACTTACAAATAAGTCAAATAATGTTGCAGGAGGCTCACTCTACTCCCAGTACATTGCTAAACTATGGAATAGTATCCCCATACAAATAAAACTCTCCGACAAACTGAATAGTTTTAAATAACTGCTTAAACAGCATCTTAACCAATTATGGTCCTGCACATGCTCATGACAAAGTTAAGACTTTGTGTACACTGTACGATATTGTTCTTAAACAGAATGCTCTCAATCTCTCATTGAAATGACAAAACAATTTTTATACATAACTGCTGTCTGTACAATCCAGTCACTTGCATGTGGGCTTTTTCTTTAGTAAATTCCACCTCTGTAAAATCATACAATATACAAATGTAAATAGAAATGCAGCTACTTTGTGTTTAACTGGAACCTAGTATAATGCAATGTAAGCAAATGGAGCTTTTCTCCCTGGGCCTCCACTAAAAACGGGAATTACTCAGTCAAACTTTCCCAATAAACAAAGACAAATAAATAAGTATTCCTTGGATAAGTCTTAGGTTTTTATTTTCTTCATGCTTTATTTTTCATACTCTATGGTTATCGAGAAGTTTTTTTACATATCCAACTCCACATTTACAGAGTTCAGCTGTACAACTGACAATTTACTTGCATGCTATATACTTTTTACAGTGTTAAGTCTCATTCTGTTATCATTCTGCCTCTTGTATGACCATCTGTATGTCACAGACCAGTCTGTTGCTGCTACTGAAGAATAAATGTCTTACATAATAACTCCCAATATGCCTTTATTTATTTAATTTATTGATACTAACAGTTGATTCCTTCCCTTCCAACAGGGAGTAGGCATTAAATACTTAGAAAGGACTTTTCTTTGCAGTGATTTTCAATATAAAAGAAGCAAAAATTAGTTTCAGGTGAATAACTTTAAATAACCAACTTTCACACAACTATTCTGGTTCAAGAAAAATAACAAAAGTCTTCTGCCATAACACAGAAGTACAACTTCAGGCAGAAAATGAATTAGTATGACTTTTCTATATTCAACAAGAGAATGAAAAATCATTACTTCCTAGTTCCTAGTTTTGTCACCATGCCAGGTCTACAGTGGAAAAGACTTAAGTAAGTTAGCTAAAGCATCAAGTCAAATCATGGATGTCCAAAGATACATGAAATGCACTAGAAATTCTACTCATAAGTCCCACACCTCTTGATTGTTATGTTCCATTGAAGACATATGGCACAAGATCCCATATATGTGACACTATCTATAAGTGACCACTCACTCTCGTATCTACTCCATGCCTTTCAGCACATCAGGCAATGAGCACTCTCCAGAACTTGTTTCTGTATTAGTTGTGGGTTTTATGAGGTTGGGTTGCTAACCAATTCTCCTTAGTAGGCGTACCACACACTCACACACCTAGGGCCAATTTAGAATGTCCAATCCACCTACTGCATGTCTATGGAAGGAAACTGGAGCACCCAGAGGGGACCCACGCAAACACAGGGAGGACATGCAGTCTTGACACAGAAGGCACCTCAGCCAAGAGTCGAACCAGATAACCTCTTTCTATAAGGCGACAATGATAACTGCGGCACCACTGTGCCTTCCTGCTTACATATGCAGTGCACATACATTAAAGACTTCAGCAATGTCTCCTCTTCAGTCTTGCATCTCCCCATGATTTCTTTATCTAACATGAGATTTTGTGTATTGATCTGGTGTGGCTATACTGTTTTTGTGGGTTTTTTTTGATTGCCTCATACACACCTGAATTGTCGTCCGCATATGTCATTTGACAGAGGTTTTACACCAGATGCCCTTTCTGACATATCTTTAACAATAAGGGTGATGTGCAGAGCTGTAGTAACTACAAAGGGATAAAATTGATCAGTCAAAGCTTGAAATTATGGGAAAGAGTAGTGGAAGCTAGGTTAAGAAGGGAGGTGATGATTAGTAATCAGCAATGTGGTTTCATGCCAGGAAAGAGCAGGTGCAATGTTTGCTCTGAGAGTGTTGATGAAGAAGGAGTTGCATTGTGCCTTTGTGGACTTAGAGAAAGCATATCACAGGGTGCCTACAGAGAAGTTGTGGTACCATATGAGGAAGTCAGGAGTGGCAGAAAAGTATGTAAGAGTGGTACAGGATATGTACGAGGGTAGTGTGACAGTGGTGAGATCTGCGATGGGAGTGATGGATGCATTTAAGGTGGAGGTGGGATTACATCAAGGATCAGCTCTGAGCCCTTTCTTATTTGCAGTGGTGATGGACAGATTGACAAACGAGATCAGACAGGAGGCCCCATGGACTATGATGTTTGCAGATGACATTGTGATCTGTATTGAGAGTAGGGACCAGGTTGTGGAGACCATGAAGAGGTGGAGATATCCTCTAGAGAGGAGAGGAATGAAGGTCAACAGGACTAAGACAGAATATATGTGTATGAATGAGAGGGAGGATAGAGGAATGATGAGGATGCAGGAAATAGAGCTAGTGAAGGCGGATGAGTTTAAATACTTGAGATCAACAGTTCAGAATAATGGTGAGTATGGAAGAGAGGTGAAGAAGAGAGTACAGGCAGGGTGGAATGGATGGAGAACAGTGTCAAGAGTGATTTTTGACAGATGGGTACCAGTAAGAGTGAAAGGGAAGGTCTACAAGAGAGTAGTGAGACCAACTATGTTATATGGGTTGGAGACGGTGGCATTGACAAAAAGGCAGGTGTCAGAGCTGGACGTGGCAGAGTTAATGATATTAAGATTTGCACTGGGTGTGACAAGGATGGACAGGATTAGAAATCAGTATATTAGAGGGTCAGCTTAGGTTGGACGGTTTGGAGAAAAAGTCAAAATGGTGAGATTGCATTGGTTTGGACATGTGCTGAGGAGGGATGCTGGGTATATTGGGAAAAGGATGGTAAGGATGGAGCTGCCAGGTAAGAGGAAAAGAGGAATGCCTAAGATAAGGTTTATGAATGTGGTGAGAGAGGACATGCAGGTGGCTGGTGTGGCAGAGCAAGATGCAGAGGACAGGAAGAAATGTAAACATGTGATCCACTGTTGTGACCCCTAATGGGAACAGCTGAAAGAGAAGAAGAAGAAGATACACACCTGAATAAGTTGCCACATCACTTTTTTAACTAAGTAACATTTTAGTGGAACATTTCAGTCTAAATTCATTGTAGCATATGTAAGATATGTCAAAAAATCTCTGCATTCAACTTAACAAAATATATTTTTATTTCACATTATTAGTTTTCACATATTTTTATCACTACATGATTATAATATCAATATCATTTTGCTTACTTATATTTTCATGCTTTTATTGTAGGCATGTATTATTATTTTTTGAATCATATGCTGTTTCTGTGGACATACACTAAGCATAGCAGTTTGACTCACCCCAAGATTCATGAAAGCTAGAACTCCATGTAGGAACAGTGTAGCAGCTCCTGCATGGAGTTCGACCACCGAGCAATTCAGCAAACAGCTGATCCAATGTGCACAAGCTTGTCTACACTGTTCCTGCATGTAGACCATGCAGCATGCTAATCACCTCATTTGCTGGTGAAAACCTTGCAAATGAGGTGAATTAGTGATTCAGGAAGCTGCCAGGTCTCCGTGCAGGAACAGTGTCAGTGCAGAAATGTGTTCAGTTACTAACTGAACTCATTTCTGCAAAAGAGAAAACAGAGGCATGACAGGACAAATAAAAGCATGTATTCACATCTGTAGGCATGCCAATGGCCAAATTTATGGCCATTGGCATGAATAAATGTTTAATTTTAATATAAAATAATTTTCTTTTTTTGTGGCTGATCCCGGCCATTTAAGCATAGCTCAGTGGTGTGCAAACACGATCGTGCCAAAAATAAAAAAAAAATGTGAAAACCCAAGTTTAAAGAAAATCTGCAGTTTGCCATTATAGTCCATGGCATGCAGAATCAAAACAAAACCAGGGGACAGTGGCTGGCAAGGGGAAAGACTCTGTGTCAGTGCAGTATCTATGGGTTAAGGCAGTGGGGTATGCAAATGAGGGGAATTTACTGAATCACAAAATATTCTAAGTCCAAAACCTGCACCTAACCATGTAGGTGCTAGAATATGATTGTGTAGGCAGGAGGAGCAAATAACAAGACAAGGGGGTGTGTAATGCATACTGTAAGTACATTGGAGCTCCATTGCCCGGGTTTGCGCTTAGCTAAGCACAGCTAAGCGAGAGGGTGTGGCTGAGGTTGAAATGTCTTACACCATGAAATGAAGAGCGTGTTCACATCCAGGGAGGGACATTTCTGCTAAAATGTGTTTAACTTAGCTAAACAGGTTTGCATGGCACACACTGGGACTTAAGCAAACCAAAAAAAAAAAAAAAAAACACAGGAAATGGCAGCACTGTGTATATGTAAGCAAGGGGGTGTGTCTGAGGCTGTATAGAATTGTTTACCTTGCATAAACGGGTGTGCATAGCACATATTGGGATTTAAACCACAAAAATAAAACAAATACAGGAAATGACAAGGGGAACAAGAAAAAAGGGAAATAGCAGAATAGAGGCATTCAAATACAAGTAATAAAGCTGGTAGGTGGAATGTATCATGCTCAGCCAATCACACAGGCAGCATCTGCAGCACACCACTATAAACAATGCAAACACCTTTCAGTCTGTTTTTTTCCCACAAACTCTACACCACCGGTGTATACAGATGTGGACATTTTACCTGGCAAAACTAACAGAATGTTAGGGGATGCTGTTGCTCTCATACATCAGCATGTGCAAGAGGCTGAGGGTGGTAAAGAGGATAATACTGACAACTGCCCCAGACTTATGAGTAGGAGGAGAAGAGTGTTCAGGCCCAGGGTAACCTACCAGGGGCTACATGATCTGGAGATAGAGCACTACAGGATGGAGAGGGACATGCTGCAGCACATTATTGAGCTGTGCTGGCCTCGCCTCACATCCAGAACAAACAGAGGGGAACCCAATCCAGTGGATACCAAGGTATGTGTAGCTCTAAGAATACTAGCTACAGGTACTTTCCAAAGACCAACTGGGGATATCATGGGAGTCTCACAGGCATCTGCGTCCAGGATACTCCACCAGTTCCTGGATGCCATGCGACCACATGCTGAGGAGCACATTTAATTCCCCACCACCCATCACAAGAGGACCTGCAATATGTATTTCTTCCACCATGTAGCAGACTACCTGGAGGTACTGGGTGCTATAGACTGCACACACATCCACATCAAAGCACCATCTGGTGACCAGGGTAGGATCTACATAAACCACAGGGGGTCCCACTCCATCAACTGCCAGGTCCTGTACGATGTCCAGAGCATTACCATGAATGTGTGTGTTGGCTGCCCTGGAAGGTATCACAACTTCCACATCTGGCATTCCTCACAGCTGTATCAGCAGTTTGCCAGGGGGGACATCCCATATGGCCATTTAGTGGAGGATGCTGGCTATACAATGGAGCCATAGATGATGACACCCACCAGAAATGCACACACACCCACACAATAACACTATAATGAGGCACACGCACAAAGCAGGATCATTATAGAGTGTGTGTCTGGTATGGTCAAGTCACAGTTCTGCTGCCTTGACATATCCGGTGGAGCCTTGCAGTACTCTCCAGCCACATCTGCACACATGGTCATAGTATGTACCATGCTACACATAATGATCCTGCATAAACAGCTGCAGCAGGGACAAAATAGGGAAGGGCCACACAGCCCCCCACCATTGCCAAGGCCTCCACAGGCACAGAGGGACTTGGAGAAGGAAATTCCTGAGCCTGCCGCTGTAGGGAGATGGAGGCATGCCCTGTATGCCCTGGTCTTGGCAAAGAGGCAACAGATAGCACATACACTGACACTGCAGGGACTGATCTCTCTCTCTGACTTGCACATACAGTAAAATGGATGCCAAACATCACACCACCTATACCTGACCATGTATGCGGAGTGTATTATGTGCATCTGACATTGTCAGCCCTCAAGCACCACCCTCACAACAGCTGCAGGCACAAGGTAAGCCAGTCTTTGTAACAAATTAAACTAAGAGAGTGGAATTGACTGATAACATATCCAAGGTATTGATCTAGCATGTAAGGGAATGGGTGGCTAACTGGGATAGCAGCAGACAACTGACAGCTCTGGGGGGGGCATAGGACACATGCATGGATATCAGAGTGGGGGTCCCATACTCACCACCAACCCCACACAGCAGAACAGCTGTAGACAACCATTCAGAAATGCCTGGCAAAGGTCCCCACATGGCGACATCCATGAAATCACCACCCACAGACCTTTACACAGTGATATCACAGCAGGTCTGGTAGTGGCAGTATGGCTCTGAAAGGGAAGAAGTCTGAAACTACAAATGTCTATGCCAGAACAATCTGACCTGTGGTTGATACTGTCATGCCTGTAGTCTGAAAGATAGGGCACACCACTATGCTACATGGGATCAAAATGTTAAGCAAACAGCAGCACAGTCTGTGCAGATGTGTATTGTGTACAGTTGTGTCACCCCCCATAGTCCCATAGAAATGCAGTAACATGTTCATAACTTAAGCAACATCCAGCTGTCACTCAGAGTGATAGAGCAATAGTAACAGAAAGCACTTGTCAATAACATCCACAGTCAACTTACTGGTGCCATCCCAGGGGTTTCTCCTGCTGGCAGCCTGGGAACATATGATCATCAGAATGCACTGCCCTGCTACAGATGGCCTGCGTCTGTCACACCTGGCCTACAGGCCTCTGGCAAATGCTTATGCTTCACCCACAGTGCATGTCAGGGAGTGTCATGGGGTCCATAACACCAACATAATACAGTCCACAAAATGCAAAGAAAGGCCATGCTGACAACTGCTAGGAGCAAACCTGCCAGCCTCATGGAGCCCAAAATCAGGACAAATCCATGAATAATGGGGTGATGAAGGTCCAAAGAGAAGAACACCTGTGAAATACTGCTCTAATAATGTTATAAAGTTGATGGAATGATTTGTAGTAGCATGGAATGTCTAATGGGTACGAAGTCTGAAACTGCAATGTCAACTGTCAGTAATATCTGACTTCAACCCTGAATGACTTGCAAAACACTTTTGCTGGAAAACCACACTTGTTTGGGTAACCAACAAGATATGTGGGTCATGGATGTGGACATTCTGTGATACTTTGTACAGTCGACAGGCAGGGCTAGTAGTTTAAACATGGGAATGCACTCACTGTAGGAAGGCCTAACCCTGGAAGATGGTGACATGTCTGCACCCACAGAACCCTGGACCACAGCCATGGGGAGTAACACACCCCTCCCTGATTACTCATCCTATGCAACATCTGGACAGCAACATGTGGCCATCCAAGCAAAATGAGGTGGGCCATACATATATGTGTGACAAACACACACCTCCAGGCTGGTCAAACAGTCTGACACATACAAGACCCTCCAAGGGCAGTCAACCATTGAGGAGAGCCCAGTGCAAAGTACAGGTAGCTATAGGCAAACACGTCTGCCCAGGACACCCCCCCCACACTATCCTATCCCTTACAAATCTAGCTGGAGTCTGCCTGTCACCCTGATCCTGTATGACTTATATTACCCAACTGTGGACTGGAAATCAGACCAGGCCAGAACATAAATGCACAGAGATTCCACCATTGTAATATATCACCAAGGTGCTGGACCATTTACACAGCACCAACAATCAATTGCTTGTAGGCACAAACCTCAACAGGCTGGATTCTGCAAGAATATGTAACATTTGGCCCATAAACCTTGTGTGTATGCATTATCCATCATGTATTCTACTGGTAAATACCTTTTATGATCTGAGGTGGTATGTCACAAGGTACTGAAACAATACACGAGAGTGTCAAATGGCATATATGACAGATGTCTGCTAAAACAAGCCCTGTAATCCTAGCAAACCATACATTACTGAGAATAATTGTCACAATCATTGTATGGCTCATTGTCCCCACAACTGGATAGGGTATCTCCAGATATCCTGCACCAAACAGGTTGGTATGGCTGTAGCACAAAACAAACCAGACTGAAGTACAACAATCCCTGGAATGGAGTCCCACATGTACTTTAGAAGGACACACTGGGCATGCTCATACACTTAGAGAAATGTCAGTAGGATCTAGGAATGAACAGGCCTTCCCTATCCAGTGCACTTTCCATTGCCCTACCTTAGCAGTCCTGAAGATATCTGTCACCATAGAAGTCACGTTTGTTAGACCTAGCCCCATACGCTCTGTGGCAAGTGTGATAACTGCATAACACAATAGTACAAATAACTAGCTAAGTAGGAGTTTTCATCTCAGTCCTGTCAAATGTAACCATGTGTGTGGTTACAACTAAAAGCTTTTGGGCCCATTCCAACTCAGTACACCTCCCCTTTCCCTACTTTAGCAGCCCTGCAGATATCAGTCATCTTAGAAGTGCCGTCCATCAGGTCTCAGCCCCATAAGCTCTGTGGCATGTGTGGTAACTGTATAACACAATACTACTAAATAACTGGTTAGGTAGGAGTTCTAATCTCAGTCCTGGCAAATGTAGAAATGTGTGTGTGTGTGTGTGTGTGTGTGTGTGTGTGTGTGTGTGTGTGTGTGTGTGTGTGTGTGTGTGTGTGTGTGTAACATTGTGAGAGTTATAGGTGAAACAGTTTTATGCCATTCCCACCCACGACACTTCACAGTGCCCCACCTTATCAGTCCAGATGATGTCAGTCCCTTATCAGCAACCTTGGCCAGTTATCAGCCATAGACTCAGTAGTGCATATGATAAATGTTTAACACTGTAATACAAATGACTAGTTTGGCAGGGGTTATACTCTTGTATCCAGCAAATGTGTGTGTTGGTATGTATGTTTGTAAGTAGAAGTATTTAGACATGTTTCCCACCCACTGCCCTACTTTATCAGTCCTGCTGATGTTATTCCCCATATCAGCACCTTTGGCCAATTCTCAACCCAGTAAGCTCTGTAGCATGTGCGGTAACTGTGTAACACTATGGTGCAAATCACTAGCTATGTAGGGTTTCTATTCTCATGTCTGGCAAGTGTGTCTGTTTGTAGGACACATTAATTTGATAATTTTAACACCACTGCACTACTTTATCATTCCTGCTGATCTCATTCCCTTTATTGGTTCACATGTGTGTAGTAGGTAATGACCCAGGAGCCTTAACAAGTCTGGCACATAGAAGGACCCTGTCATTGTGCCACCCAATGTTACACCTCAGTACTTGTATCAAGTATAGCTACTGCAGTGATCCTTGGGTTGAACTGTCTGTTACCCATCCACTCATCAAGATTTCTCTGAAACAGGGTCAGCTAGGTGCTCTGCATGACATGTATGGAAAGTGTATTCTAGGGCATGTGCAGTCTCTTGGTGAGGGACATGTCCCACCAGCATGTTGTGGTGATTGTGGTACTGAGGTAGATGTTTCTACAGTGTATGGTGTGGATGGATTTATATGTAGCATTTCTAAACCAGCTGGGTCAGACATGGCTTTGTAAGTCAAGCACAGATAGCTGCTAATTGGGTGATATGACACAGAGAATAGCTTGGGTCTTTTGAGTCTGTCTGTGCAGGGGGTGTCTTTAATGCCTAGGAACTACTTTGTGAGGTGCCTCTGTGGCTTCTCCAGCTGTAGCAGGTGTCTAGTAAGGTACATGGCAAATGGGTCATAATGCTTGGGGAGTGGTCTAATGAGGGAATAGTAGACATAGATCATTATCTCTGTCTTCCTGGATGCAAAACCATTGGTAATGCAATGTGCCATATAGAAGGACTTCCTGACCACAGTGGCAATGCGGTGCTTGAAGGAGGAGTTGCTGTCAACTTGTGTCCCCAGATCTCTTATAATGCCTACAGTGTTCATTGGGCTCCCATTGATGTGGACCTTACTGGGAACTGGGTGTTGTACCAAAGGGGATGATGATGATGATGCATTTTGTGGTGTTAAGCTTCTGGCCATGGTTTCCACACCACTCATTGGTCTCACTGAGGCCTTTCTTAGGATGTCTGTATCACTTGTAGAGTTCATAATAGCTCCCAGCTTGCTGTCCTCTGTAAACATGGTCATCCAAAGTTCTTCTGTATTGGGCTGGACTGCTGAGAGATTGATGCTGTACAGGACACTATCCAGTACTGATCCCTTTGGGACTCCACTCATGACTGCTTGCCAGTCTGACTTGGAGTTTGCCACTGTCACACTGTGTGTTCTGTGAACCAGTTTGCAAACCACCCACTGATATAGGGGTTGATGCCTAGTTTGTTGTGCTTACCAATAATCCCTGACTGAGGAATGGTATCAGAAGCCTTGGCCAGATTCATGTAGGCTGTATGCAGTGCCTTACTGTCATACACAGCCATAGTGACTCACTGAAAGATGTCAACCAGGTTGAGCAGGCAGGATCTCCCATTCACAAAGCTAAACTGTGTGGGGTCCAGAGTTAGGAGATCACCCATATCTTGATCAATCAGGTCCTTGATGATGCGCCCATACCCATGCATATTAGACTTGTCAGGCTAAGGGCCCAATAATCCCCAGGGTCTGTAGATACTACCCCTTCATGGAGAGGGTTGACTGAAGCAGTGTGCCATTTTGGAAGGACAAAGCCTGAGGTGAGACTGTGACTGACCAGGGCACACAGGTGTGGTGCCAGGTCCATTTGTATGTCATGTAGAATACAGGCATGGATATGTTGGGGTCCCATGGAAGCTCTAGCCTTGCCTGTGGGCAATGCAGGTCTAACCTCACCTGCAGTAATGCTGGGTGTCTGGCATTCATCTGCCATTGTGATTGTCCCCATAGGGGGGAGAGAGGGGTAAAGCTGGCACTGAATGTGTTGGCAAGACTGTGGCCAATATCTGTTGTGTCAGGATAGGAATCAGCATTGTGTAGTAACTTACAGCACTTGTGGTTATTGCTATGGAGATTGTTGATTTAACTATGAAAGGCTTTTGTGATTGTTGTCAGTGTCTGCTGCAAATCTGCCTTCATAGCTGCCTGTAGGTGATTCCATGAGGGATCTCAAGTTGTGTTTGAAACTAATAAGGGGGTTCACCATTCTTGGCAAACCACCATTTTCTGCAACAGTGTCCTTCTTCTGTTGTACACATTAGTAATAGCAGGGGACCATCACAATGGCTTCCAGCATTTGGAGGACAGTGCCTGTGTTCTGTTGGCTATGGCTAGTACCATGCATCCATGTACATGTTTGTGCAGTGCATATGTGTAGGATATGACAGTCATGCAGCTATTTCCCATTAGCATGGGTGCAGTGAAGTCATCCACCCCTGTTTTTATGACTGCAATGTCAGCACTGGAGAGATTTTACAAGGATGTTACCTTTGTGGGGTTGTGGGTGGGATGTTGAGCTCCATGTTGATTACATCATGTTTGGATCAGACCAGGTAGGTATTGACAACTGTGGTTGAGCAACAGTCTCATATGTAAGTAACCAACACAGGTCAAGGTTGTTGCATCCTCTAGGAGTCAGTATGACCCAGTCCAGGGCATTGGAACTGATGAATTCCATGAAGCGTTGGCCCAGTGTACTAGTTCTTGACTATTTTTCCCATGTGATGGAGGGTTAGTTGAAGTCTCCTACTATATCGGTGTTGGGTTGGACCTTCATAGATGCCAGGGTGTTGAGGAATGTGCACTGACAGTATAGGGACATAGCTGGGGACCGATAGCAGGTTATGATGTGGATTGCAGTATTTCCCAAAGTCAGTTTTACCGGAAGTACCTCTGATGCATTATGCTGGGATACTAATCTGGAGGTGTGCATATCCATTATGAATATGGAGACAACACCACCTGTGGAGGTGTGGTCCATGATTTTGTGCTGACAGCTGTGGAATGCATCAAGCCTGTTAACGCAGGGCTGCTGTCTTTTGTTGTGAACCACCTCTCTGTTACAGCACAAATGTCAATGTCCTCTACTCTGAGGAGTGCTTTGAGTGACTGCATCTTGACAGTTAGATGTCTACTGTTGAGTAGCATGACCCTCAGATTGCATACATGTCTAGCTGTTATGGTGGTAATTACCTTTTGAACACTGACTAATAAGGCACTATAGGTGTGGCAAGACACTTACCCTGTACCTGGGAACCCAGGGCTGACAGATTTAGGACATCTCTGCCAAGGCATTGAGTTATGTCAGTTGTTACCCCAAGCAAAGAGATACTGGATCTCCCTGAGAATGACACACAACAAGTAAGCCAGTGTTGCAGTCAGTTATCTGTTGATAGTACTTCAGCATCATTCTGGGTGACGGCAGTATACTGCTTAGGGCTACTGTCACACATGCCTGGACCACATAATCTGAGTGTTCAACAATGTCTCCTGTCATGTAGCCCAGGCAGGTGTGCCTCAGGTCATTCACACCCACGTGGATGATGACAGTGTGATACTTGTAGCTGTTGTGGAGTGGCCTGACTGGGTGTGTCATGTGTTGGATGCTGGCAAGTGATAGACAGTTGGCTGTTACCTCCCCCATAATTAATATAATGAGTGGGACATCTGTGTGCTGCAGTACTGAGTCACTCATGATCACTGTATTGTGCAAAATGGTCCGCCTTAGGAACTAAGGTTGTGTAGGTGACATATGTGTCCTATGGCATGTGCTATGTTGTGGTGTCTAAGTGGGTGTCTGTCTTGTTGGTCTGTGCTGCTTGTGTAAATGTCCATTGAGTGCCTCTGTGAAGGTGGGTGTGTGCCTTTTCAGTGTATGTCAGGGCTGTCATAGTGGGTGTTGTGGTGAGCTACGCGGTCCACATGGTGTGGTGCAGGTGTTGATCTCATCCTCTTGACCAGTGAGTCCAGTCTTTGCTGGAGAGTGCATAGTTCCAAATTTGGTGATATAGGGGTAACTCTCACTGGTCTGAGTGTTTGGAGTTTAGAGGAGAGTGTTAACTGTGTACATGAGGTAGTTGCAACAGTGCCTCAGAATGGACAAGTGCACCAGGTTAATGGGTGAAAGCACAGAAATCTGTACTTCAATCATGCAAGGAGGGGAGTTCATAAATAGTAAGTACTGTGGCTAATTCCATGATGAACGAGTACTGCTGATGGCTCCCAGGTGTGATACACTTATTGATACAATAACCTGTTGAAGTGCAATGCTATAATGCTATTTGAAGTGCAAGAGTCGAACGCTTCCAATAAATTCACCACACTTTATGCACAGTTGTTTAGCGCTTTCTTCTCCACTACAGAGACTTCCTCAGAACAGTGTCCCACCCAAACCCAGCCATTAAAATACCCACCCCAATTGTTCAATTAACATTTTCATTTTTATTAAAAGCAATACACCAAGATGTAAGTTTCTACATTTATTAACCCTTGTAGTGCATTCAATAATGTGCAAATTGTGTTTTGCATACATTGAATTCAATCCACAGTATAAAAATAAATATGACCAAACTATAAATTCTTTCAAACCATAAAACTATCTGTTATAAACATAAAACAATTTGTCCTTTCATAAAAACCCATACCTAACCTAAAATTTGGTTGAGCTTTAAAACACTAGCAGTACTAATAGTTTCATTGATGCCAGGGTACTGGGAGGCATTAAAATACAACTGCCATCTCAGTTCCATACCATCTAAATGGGTGTCTAAAATACAACCTTGTTCATCCTTCACTAACTGCTTTATGACTAAAAATTTAAAATGATGACCTTGGTTTTCTTTGACATGTCTATAAAGGGCACTGGTACTCCTACAATGTCTCAAATCACCAAGGTGCTCACCAATTCTGAGTTTAAACCTTCTACATGTTTTAGCTATATAAAATATAGGACATTCATCACACTTGGCCATGTATATAACATTAATGCTGTTGCAATTGTAGTGTCCTTTAATATTAATAACCTTACCATTAACCCTAATTCTCCCTCCTGTTTCCAAAATGAATGGGCAAAAGGAACACGAATTACATTTATAGTTGCCAATCTTTCTGTTAGTTTTGTTTTCATGTTTTACACTCTCCAGAATATTTTTTGATAGATCTATCTCTCCTAAAGACAAGTTTCGGACTCTTACCAACTTTAGCCCCTATATTGGCATCAAATTGTAAAATCTCCCATTTACCTTTTATAACTTCGGTAATGATGTTAGCTATCCCGTTGTATGTTAAAATAAAGGTTAAATTAGGATTGATCCTATTACTGTTACATCCATTACTAACCAAAAACCCATTGCCTAATATAGGCCTATAAACACCTTGTTCCCGTTTATAAACTACTTTCTTACTGACATCACTTAAAAGGCAGTCCGGGTAACCTCTCTGTCTAAACATCTGAATGATCAGTTTCCACAAGGAAGTCAACATTGGAACTCACCATCCTGGCTGCCTGCACCAACTGGCCTTTCACCACTGCCCTCTTTTGATGGTGTGGGTGCCAGCTACTACAATCCAAATATGAGTTGGAAAAAATAGACTTTCTGTGGATCCTAGTATTAAAGCTCATATTTGTCCAATTAATCTCTAATTCAACATCTAAATAAACAATTTTAT